>NC_082683.1:113570651-113783151 GCF_949987515.2 Delphinus delphis | reverse complement strand
TAGATTGGGGAGGCGGGGCATGGGCTGAGGACAAGCCTCTAGCCCAGGGGATGACTGGTGGGGAAGGGTGTGTGAGTGTTTGGGTGTGTTTGGATGTGTGTAAGCGTGTGTGGGAGAGGAGGGGGTGGGCAGGTGGCTGTTCATGGAATCAAAAAGGATAAAATCCTTTCTTTTTTTTCTTGTAAATTCCACACCCAGAATCTAACCCCTACATCCCCCAAATTGGGAATTCTCAATTGACTGATGAATGCTGGAGGTGAGGACGGATACACTTCTCTTCCCACCTACAAAACCCAAAGCTGAAGAATTCCAGCTGCTTCCTGGACCGGACTGAGGCCCCTGCCAGGGGGGCCTCACCCAGCACATAATGACACCAGGCTGTGTTGGAGTCCTCAGCTGGTGGGGGAGAGGCGCAGTTGACTCCTTCCTTTGTTCATCTTGGGCATCTATCTACCCATCCAGAAAGTAGTCAACTAGTGGACTTCCAAAGGCCCAGGAGAGGGCAGCCACAGGAGGATCTCCAAGCACAGAGTTTCAGATCCTTTGAGGTTGAGGGATCTGGGTACTGGGAGGGGAAGGAATTCCTGGAGATTGACGAGGTTCTTCTCTTTCTTAAAGAGCCCAGCTTGACAACCAGCCTCTCTCCCAGCCCCTAACCGGATGCTTCTGCTCACAGGATTGGGGGAGCCTCGACCTCTGGGTTCTAGGGAATGAGTTGAGGAGAAATATCAGAAACTGCACAGAAATTGCACAACTTTACAGCACTGTATTGGTCCAGAGAGGTCTCCACTTCTTTCCTCCCGGATCCTAAATCTCCTGGGTCCCTAACTACCCGCCAAGATTTCTGGATTTCGGGCCCTGAGCAAAGACACGTGGCTCTTTGGTGCCCTCTGCTGGTGAGAGGCAGTTACAACGCCTCTTCCTTCCACAGATCCTGACACCTGGCTGAAAGGTCCAGACACATCCACCTACAGAAGACACAGAAACACAGGCAGAAACACACACAAACTCACATTCAGAAGCACACCATGCATAGACCCAGAGAGTCCTCCATATGTTCAAAAACACATGTGCACGGGCAAACACACAGTTTAAAAATAAGGAGCATACCTAACCCAGGGAAATAGGAATATAATCACAAATCCATACAAATAGCCACACACCAACGTGCAGACACACGAGGGCTTTTCATTTACTCATCCACTGATCTTGCATTCCACAGATATTTATTCAGTGTCTGCTTATGTTCCAGTCAAAATTCTAGGCCTTAGAGATATAACAATGAAAAAAAATTTTTTTTTAACAAAGCCCCTCCTTCAGAGTGTTCCATTCTGCAGAGCAGGAAAAGGCAGTAGAAAAATCATAGAATACACCAGGTTGTGGAAAATACTACGAGAGACAAATAAAGCAGGATACAATGAATAGGGAGTGGGAGGGAAGGAGAAATTGCTACTCTTACTGGGAAAGCTGCTCTGCTAAAGTAACATTTAAGCAGAAACCTGAAGGAACTGAGAGATTCAGATGTTCTGGCATCTGAGAGGAGAATATATCAGGTAGGTGGAAACAGCAAGTACAAGGGTCCTGAGGTAGGGATGTTCTTGCACTATCAGTGAGACAGCCTTTTCCCCTTTTCATTCTGCATGGACAGGAGGCCCGTGGTGATATGATGTAGGAAAATGTTTAGAAGAAAAAGCCCAGAGAGAGGGAAGAGAATATTCTTAGCTTAGTGAGTGCTTCTTGCCCACCTTCCAGCTTCTGCTATTCAGGTTTGATGGTGATTCTCAGTGTGAGTAGGGACCGGCTTATCAAAGGTTTTCCTTCCCCTTGGCCTCTTATCTCACCTAGAAACCCTAGCAACAGAGAAGCCAAATTTCTCCAGATCCTTAACATCCAAAGCAGTCACCTCCCTTCCCTCTCGTGGTCCCTTAACTTCCCTTTCCCCCTCCCTGCCTTTAATCTCCAGTTCCTACCAGCTCTGTTCATAGCAAACACAATTCTCCAGAATCCCCTCCACAAAAGCCAATATCCCAGATGCCAGAGCTTGAGACCCTAACTCCAGCTAGGGGTCCCCAACACCAGCTGTGTATTAGGATCTCCTGAGGGGCTTTTAAAAATCACCAGTGCCTTGGCCTCACTCCCAAAGATAAATTGTTCTTGGGTGAAGCCCCCAGCATCGGGATTTTAAAACACCTCCCCAGGTAATTCTGATGGGCAGCCAGGGTTGAGAATCACCGAGCTAAGCAAACGCCTGCTTTCCAGGCATCACCCTCAGCAAAGGCGCACACCATGAGGTGCCTGCCGTGCCCTCTTCCCTCTACCAGCAGTTCCGTTTATTGCCAATCCTGCTTTGCCCTCCCCTCCTTCTGGGGAGAACCCCAATGAAGCTCTCTTAACTTTCCTCCATTCTCATCTCTCTCAAACGAATGTTCACAATTCTAATTGGATTAACTGCGTCTACTCGAGTTTAATCACATAGCTCTCATCAAACTGGGGGCATCCTGGGGCTGAGTCCCCAGTATCCGATGGATGCCCCCAGAAACAAAGTCTGTCAGACTGGACATATCTCCCCAGGACAGGATATCTGCCTCCCCATCTAACTTGGGGCTCCTTTGGGGCAAGAGCTATGCATGTTCTCTCAGTCTGGAGCTCCCCGAGGGCAAGGAAGAAGCTGGGCACCCTCTCCCCATCAGAGAAGCAGCAGACTAGTGGAAAGCAAGGTACATGAGCATGGAAACCAGCCCGAGGGGATCCTAATCCAGGTTCTGCCCCTTACTTTCTGTGTGACCTTGGGCAGCCTATTTACCTCCCCTCTCTCATCCTTGATTTCTTCATCTGAAAATGGAGATAATAATAGTACTTGCTTTATGGGGTGGTTGTGAGGATTAAATGGGTCAGTATTCATACAGCCCTTAGAACAGTGCTGAGCATCCAATAAGCTCGCGGGGTCTGGCTGCCGGATCAGTCTCCATCCCCATGCGCAGGGCCCTGCCCAGGGAGAAGTGTGCGGGGCGTGAAGGTAGAGGGAGTAATCCCTAAGGATGCTACGTCACCCTGAAGGAAGGAGAGAAGAAGCCAAAGGTTGTATATGGAGTTAAGAGAAATATGAATAATTTTTTGAGCACAAAAGCAAAGAGATCAGGAGGTCAGGGGATCAGCAGTGAGGCAATTTATGACCACCAGCAGGAGAAGCCACCCTGAGAGACGGAAATGAATTCTTTGTCTCAATGAGGGCTGAGAACAGCAGAACAATTCGATAAATTGTCCTTTTTCCCCCTAGAGGGGGGCGGAGGATTGTGTTCCTGCTGCTTACCAGAGACACAAAAGGGAAAGGCCAAATCCTGATTTTCAGCCTGGAAAATAATCCTGACCATAAAGGAAACCCTGAGTCCCTGAGAACGAGGGGCTGCCAGAGGTCACCCTGTCCCTCCCCCTGCTGCAGAGACTGCAGCCCAGAGCAGTGAGAGAGGCACCCTTTCTTCTAAAGTCCTCCCAGCAAAGGGGCTTGTCCTCATTCCTCCTCCACGTTTGTGTCTTCCAGCCCAGGTGGCTGTGTAAGTCCTTCCACATATCAGGCCTTGGGCTTTCCCGCTGCTACACCAGTCTGTTTTCTCTTGTTCTCCTCTTCCTTCAGATGCCCAGCTTTGACATGTATGAGGATCAGAGTAGAGGCAGAGTCTCTTAATGGCAATGGGGAGAGATTCAAATCTGTACTGCGAGGGGTGGGAGTGGGGGCAGAAAGAAGAGCAGCAGGTCCCTTGGGGGATGGTGGACCAAGGAATCAGGCTCCTTGGATGGGGCTTGGGTGTCAGAGGATGTCTGAGGGAGCTGACAGGCTTTGCTATTGAAGCAAAGGACTAAAGGCCAGACCCCAGAAGGGACTATCTACTGAGGATGAGTGTCCAAAATATCTGGGGAGAGGTTGGGATAGGCTGAAGCTGCTCGGAGGCAGGGGAGTAGAAAGAATGACCTTGGCAGAGGCAGGCTCCCAGGGTGTGTTTACCACGCACCAACCTTGCCTTCGAGCAGCTGTGGTCCATTCTTTCCCACCCATTTCATCCCCCTCTTTCTCAGTGCTTCACATCCCGACATGGGGGGACAATTTGTGCTAAATGGACCAGTTACCTCTTATTAGGTTTGATGAGGATTTCATTGCCTCAGCTCACAGGGATTGGAAGATTCCTGCTTCAAATGAGCAGCCCAGTTGAGGAGATCAGCTCAGAGAAAGAGAGGAGAGAGTCAGCACTCAGGGGCCCTGGACAGGGGCAGGGAGGTGGGGAGTGGGTATGGAGGAGGAGAGAGTGGGGAATAGACTTAATCAGGAAAAATTGGAAAGTAATGTCAACTAATGACTCAAACATCAAGCTCCAGAACTAGGGGGAGCCTCAGACAACATGAGGTCCATTCCCCCTTGAGATGGTGAAATGATCTGTCACAAAGTAAGTCATAGTCAGAGTAAGACTGGCACCAGAACCCAGGGAGGCCTCTTGTGTCTTAGGCCAGGATCCTTGCTAACTCCTACTTTCCCACCCCTGCACCCCAGGCCCATTCCAAGTGCTTTTATCAGCAAAGGCACCCCTTATGTCCAAACAGCTCTGATCATTATGTAGCTCTGGTCTCCTGTAGGTATCTGAGAATCAGAGACTATAGTGAGCTGAAGGTGGGGATGCAACGAGAAAGAGAGAGTCTCTCATCTTCCTTCGGCCCTTGGTTTTGGTTCCCTTGGATCCTACTCCCAAGTCTACAGTCTGCTGATCTTTAGCATTCCCTAGCGCTTCTTCGAAGACCTAAAACCACCCATCGTTAGATCTATTTAGTATCAGGTCTGGCTGTGAGAATTGTGGTTTATGTTTGCATTCAAGCTGGCAGCTAAGATTATGGGCTGAAGTTGTATTAAGGTTATTGAACATCATAGTAGGTTTAAGGGTGAAGTTGAATAAGGTTCACGTGAATGGAAATATAGAGCTAGGCTTACTTAACCCTTATTATAAGGGGGGCCATTACCTTAAAGCACAACCCTTAGCAATGTCACTCCAGAAGGGAAGGATTGGGAGTTTGGGATTAGCAGAAACAAACTATTAGATATAGAATGGATAAGCAACTTTCCCACCCCTGCACCCCAGGCCCATTCCTACTGTATAGCACAGGAAACTATATTCAATAACCTGTAATAAACCATAATGGAAAAGATATGAAAAAGAGTATATCTATCTATCTATCTATATATCTATCTATATATATGTATAACTTTATCACTTTGCTGTACACCAGAAACTAAGAAACTAACACAACATTGTAAATCAACTATATTTCAATTAAAAACAAAATTACAGGATATAGCCAAAGCTGTGCTTAAAGGGAAAATTAATAGTGTTAAATGATTTAAACTTAAAAACTAATAAAATTTTTAAAACACTCAAAAAAAAAAAAAAAGTCACTCCTGTCCTAATAACCCCAACAGAGGCTTGCTAAGGGTTTGGGTTAAGATTAATTAATTAGCTTGTTCACCCATTCATCCATTTCATCATCTCACAAACATGTATTGAAAGCTTACTCTATGCCCAGGCACTAGGCTAAGCACTTAGGACACAAAGATGAATACAACACACCCCTTGTTCTCGTGGAGCCGCAGTCTAGTGGGAAAGATTGACAGATAGCTACAACTGAGTTGGGAAGTACAGAGATAGAAACATACCCATTTCTTTAAGAGTCCAGAACACTAGTTACTGAACTTAGCTTGGAGACATCAAGGAAAGTTTCCTAGAATTGGGTATTGAGAATTAGGATCTTCAAAGTCTGAAATATGGCCTTAAATAAGACAGCTCCCCTCTCTGGGCCTCAGTTTCCTCTAGCTCTAACAGCCCCATGGGATTGTCATCATATGTTTGTTTCTGCTAAGGAGGCAGAGGCCGTTCCCTAGAGATGCCTGCTGAGGGGTTCCATCAGGACATATATAGGGGTGTTCTGTAAATGCTCCCTGTTTAAGAACTGCTTCTATCCCTCCGGAGAGCCAGGGTCAGGGGCTAATTTCCTTACTCCCTGCACATGACATGGTGGGTCTTCCTACATGAGACAGCCATGCTCCAGGCCACAGTATTCCTCCCTGCACCCACTGGCTTCCCGGCTTCTGGGCCAGGGAACAGGCCTAGCAGTGGCTGACAGGCAGGGTCTGGCTGCTGGTTTCGGTGGCATTTCCTAACTGGACAGATGGAGAATGTTGATTTAATGTCCCTCCAGTGCCTCTATTCCAGCCACTGAGACACAGCCAGCAGTAAGGCACTGGCACCTACTCCTCTTCTGGCAGGCATGGCAGTTCCCCTCCTCCACCAGCCTTCATGCCTGAGCCTCCAGCTTCCTCCAGCTCCATCCCCAAGTCCTCCCCACGTAAAGCCCGAGTCTAGGCTCTGGGACTAGGTCTAGGGGAAAGTAAATCCCGAGGAAAAACTTGCCCCCGATGAGAAAGAACACAACAGCAGAAACCTGGCTCCTCCTCTGGGGGTCCTTCAAGAGGCTCTACCTGAGAGCAGGATGGTGTTAGCCAGGGGACGGGGAGGGGGAAAGGGGAGGTATTAGTCAAACGGTACAAAGTTTCAGTTATACAAGAGGAGTCAATCCAAGAGAGCTACTGTGCAGATTAGGGCCTGTAGTCAACAATGCTCTACTGTACTCAAATATTTGCTATGAGAGTAAATCTTATGTCGACATAAAATAATAATATATAAAAAGAGGCAGAAGGAAACTTTTGGAGGTGATGGATATGTTTATGGCATGGATATGTTTACCTCCAAACTCATCAGGTTCTATACATGAAATAGGTGCAGCATTTTGTACATCAATCATCCCTCAGGCATGCGATTTAAAAAAATAAAATAAAAGACTGGCACCAGCCTCCATCCTGTTGTTTAAACCAAAGACCTGCTGTACTTGACTGCTCTTTCTTCCTCCGCATTCAGCGCTAACCAGTCTCCAGTTCCTGTTGGTGGTTATTAGTTATGTCCATTTCCTTCCGTCTCCACTGCCAACACCTTGGTCCGTATGCTATGGCCTCTCCTGCCTGGACCACCAGCAACAGCCTGTCGGTGTCCGTTCAGCTCTGTTCTCTGCAGTTCTGTGTGTCTGCAGCCCCAGTGGTCTTTCTCAAGCTCAAATGTAACCACCTAGTTCCCCTACTTAAAACTCACTGGTGACTCCGTTGCCCTACGGATCACACTCAGAATCTTCCCATTAGCTACAAGAGCCTGCCTGGGATGGCTCTGTCTTGCCTTCCAGCCTCCTGCTTCCCACACTCCCTCTTGCCCTGTATACTCCAGCTCTGACAGCCTTCTCCGAGTTTTTGGAACTGGCCACATATCTGTCTTCACTGGGGCCTCCACATGCCCTGTTCCCTTGCCTGCAATGTTCTTTTCCACCCTGGCCCCGAACCGCCCCCCTCATCCCCTACTCATCCCTTAGACCTCACACTGAATGTCACTTCTCCATGGAAGCCTCTCTAATTCCTCCAAACAGGTTAGATCACCTCGTTATTGCCCTCAAGCACCCTCTATTTTCACCGGCAGCATTAATCACACTTGTAATTAGGTATTCAGTGTCTGTTTTCCCTGCTGGATGGTAAGCCCTGTATAGGTAGAGACTGCCACTACTGTTCACTGCTGTCACCATACCGCCTGACACACAGTAGGCTCTTAGGACTGAGAAAAAGAGAGAGATGTTCCCTATTCTGAATTCTACAAAGGATTTCTTGGAGTAGAGAAGGGGGGGCTAGGTTCCTTGTAACAAAGTACAGATCCAGAGGGG
This sequence comes from Delphinus delphis, assembly GCF_949987515.2. Lineage (NCBI taxonomy): Eukaryota > Metazoa > Chordata > Mammalia > Artiodactyla > Delphinidae > Delphinus > Delphinus delphis. The sequence goes on along the minus strand of NC_082683.1, from coordinate 113,775,360 downwards.
GATCTGGTTCCTTGTAACAAAGTACAGATCCAGTCAGACTCAGGAGGAACTTCTCCACTAAGTAGTGGGGAAGTTCCAGGAAATCATCCTTCAAGCACCAGAATAAGAGTAGAAATGGCATGTAAGTGCAAAAAAAAAAAAAAAAAAAAAATCCCAAGGAACAGTGAACAAAGCTATAAATACAGCCAAGCATCGGGTGACATCACCTGAGCACAGTGCAGCGATTTATGGCCAGGTCACACGGCCCTAAAGTGTATTTATAACGGTGTAACTCACTAGTACTTCTCCCTGCCTGCTTGCCCTCCCTCCTTCTCCTGTTTGATGGTGGCCACAGTCCTGCTCTTCTCACGAAAACAGGATGGCTGGGCCGGGCCCCTGCTTTGGGAGTACCAGGATGCTCTGAGGAGTGGGGCTGTCTCTCCAAAACTCTGCATTCAAACACCTGCCCCTGTTCCCCGTTTCCTAGTGAGTTGTGGACATTTAAGACATGCAAAGCCCCCGTGGCCTTCACTTACCTTTGGGCTCCATGGACAGCTTTATCAGCTTCCAGCTTTATTCACATACGCTACGTGGTTCCTAGAATCCGGTGAGTTTCCCCAAAGAGTCCCTAGGGGTTCACCCCTTCATCCTTTGCTCATGCTTTCCCCTCCATGTGGTGTATTTTTCTACCATAAATCTCCAGTCAAAACTGCTCCTTCAAGGCCCAACTCAGATGCAGCATTTTCACTGAGCTGCCTGGTGGGATGATGTACCTTTTGGTTCTCTCCTCACAACGCCACTGACTCTGCACTCTCTGCAACTTGAGGTCACTCGTTTACTATGATAAACTTGCACACAGACATGTCTTGTTTCCACCTCGAACTGTGAGTCCCTTCCCCATACATCTTAGTTCTTCCCTCAGGGTCTTCTCAGGACCTGCCACATGGCAGAAGCTCAGAGAATGTTTGTTCAATCAAATATCTCTTCCTTCTGTGACCCTAGTCCCCCCTGAGCATCTACAACATGTCCAGCATGGTGTTAGAAGCTGTACTGGCATGATTTTCAATCCTCACCATGACTAGAAGGGTGTCAGCATCTCCACTTCTGTGTAGGGGGACTGAGGCAGAGAGAGGTTAAGTAGCTTGCCCAAAGGTACAGAACAAGTATCAATAAATGTGACCATAGGACTCTCAACAAGTATGTCGAAGTCTACCATGTTTCTTCTATTCCTGGAGACCTTGCGCTAAGTGCTGTATAGCCTGGTTTCTATCTAATGTCCCAGGATTTGCATTCTCTTCTCAAAGACACTGCACACAGCCAGCTGACAGCCTGCCTCTTCACAACTGGTTCCAGGGTGGCTTGCTCCAGTGCTGGGGTTATCAAAGTGGAGTTTTCTGAGGAGGCTTGTGAGAGAATCACTGCTTTGAAAGAAGAAGCCCCAGGCCCTTTCTGTGTTCTGGGGACCTACCCCTCTCCTACCTCATTTACATGGGGGAAAGAAAGCTCAGAGCCAGTGAGAGAGACTGAGATAAACAGTCACCTGGCAGTCACCCACTGCTCAGGACACCGGCTTTCCTCTCTATCTCTCCTCCTCTGCTTCTGGATCTTCTTGGGTAATTTTACCGCCACCTCTATTTAGAGTCTTAAATGGAAAGAGAAGCAACGATGAACTGAGATTCTCTTTCTCACCAACAAACCATCAGATGCTTACCTCTGGGAAACTGGGAACTAGAAAGTACCCAAGGTGGGTGGGGAGTAGGGTGTTGGTGGTGTAATTCAGTTAGGCTGGGACCTGAGTCATGGTCTCGGGCAAGCAGAGTTTGGCAAGCAGAGATTGGGAAGTGGGGGCAGAGTGACCATGCAGGAAGCAAGCCAGAGCAAATCAGAACAATTATGTGTCTTCCCAACTCACCCTCAGCTGGGCCACCAGCATGTGGCTTAAGGCACTGAATAAAATCCAAAATATTTAACAAGCCAAGTGATGTCGTTAAAGAATTGCTATTAATATTATAAGGGATGCTTATCTCTTCTATTATTGCTCAGAGTTGAAAAGTGACTAAAAATGATGCTGAGCTCCTAGAGGTGTTCCCCACAACTCCACCTTCTCACATAGGCCGCTTGCAACCCCCAGTTAGGCTGCAGAATCCAGCACGTTCCTTCCCCGTGCAAAGTGTGCATTGAAAGAAGTTTGCCTTTGGTGATACAGTCTCTTTCTTAAAGTGTTATTCCACAATCTTGAGAGCTCTCTTACTGCTCTAAACTTTCACTGTCAAATGAGTTTATACTAAAATGTGAAAGACTCCATATCCTCCCCCACCAGATATATAATATATATATATATATATATATATATATATATATATATATATATATATTTGGCTACGCCGCATGGCTTGTGGGATCTTAGTTCCCTGACCAGGGACTGAACCTGGGCCTCTGGCAGTGAAAGTCCTAATCACTGGAGCACCAGGGAATTCCCAGATACATTTTAAAAGAGAGTAGCACTGGGGCAATATTTTAACCAAAGAAATATATGTCTGACAGTGTAGTTATAGACATCTTTATACTTGATAAGGAGGCATTTTGGGGGTACTATAGAGAAACCTTCTAGAGCCCATAAAATTATACCTGGCCCAAGAGTCTACAAGCAGAGGCAAACTTATCGTGAAGTTAATGAAGCTCACTTGCTCCTTCTAAGGTCCTGGGTTGTACCCTGCCAGTGCGTTCATGTGGTTCTGCATAAAAATTGCAGGAGTGAGTTTCCCTGGTGGCGCAGTGGTTGAGAGTCCGCCTGCCGATGCAGGGGACACGGGTTCGTGCCTCGGTCCGGGAAGATCCCACATGCTGCGGAGCGGCTGGGCCCGTGAGCCATGGCCGCTGAGCCTGCGCGTCCGGAGCCTGTGCTCCGCAACGGGAGAGGCCGCAACAGCGAGAGGCCCGCGTACCGCAAAAAAAAAAAAAAAAAATTGCAAGAGTAAGATATTGTAATCACAACTGCTTGTGTCTGTAGTTTCTTTTCATTATAACTTCCCCTCCACCTCCACCTCGCCTCTTCTCAGGTGGTAGAGAAGCCACGGGCATTCTGGGAGTCTGGCTAAGGGGAAATTTAGCTGGGAGTACATTTAGGTTGGATTAAAGGGTTATGTGGTATAGCTCACAATCACTTGCATGTATGGTTATGCTAACTCTCTGGTGTTGGGATGGCTTCCGGGAAAGCTCCTACGGTCACCAAGCTGACTCATGCAGCATCGGGACACGTAGATGCAGAGCCAGAGGGTCGTGGTGCCAAGAACGTGTCCTCTAGCACCCGGACCTGGAGGCACGGAAAGCGGAAGCTAGTCCGTGGAAGATTCTTCTAATCACCTGATGTGTAATATGGCAAGTGTTGGGTTTGGTTCTCACTGATGCTTTGTCAAAATGGAAGTTCTTTCCTGTCAGGAATATGCCTAATGAGGTAGCATATAAATTATAAATATACCACACAAAAATGATTCCTGTGTATTTTTATATGAGATGATTAGGTAGAAATTATTCCGACATTAGGACGGGAATTGTAACACAAAACTCAGATTACCCCCAAAGAGACACTGCATTAAGAGGAAGAGATAGTGGGAATTCCCTGGCGGTCCAGTGGTTAGGACTCCGTGCTTCCATTTTAGAGGGCATGGGTTCCATCCCTGGTTGGAAACTATTATCTCGGATGCCATGCAGCACGGCCAAAAAAAATAAAAGGGAATTCTGCCAGCATTCAGTAGGTGTTCTGTAGGAGTTGCTCCATAAGTAAAAAAAAAAATAAAAAATAAAAATAAATAAATAAATAAAAGGGAAGAGATAGTTTTCTAACAGGCTCTGGGATTCTTTAATAATCCAATTAATGAAGAGGGTAACACATACAATTACAGTGGGAAAAGTTTTAAATTTCTTAGTGATTTGATAAAGATAACATAAAACTCATAATAGACCACTACAATGAGGACAAACTGGTTAATAATAACGGTGTCCTTTATAACAAGTATTTAAGATTAGTTACAACATACGAAAACTCGAACTGTCCTGATATCTTACAGCTCAATTATTTTTTAAAAAAGTGTGTAGGTTTGGGCTTCCCCGTTGGCGCAGTGGTTAAGAATCCACCTACCAATGCGGGGGACACGGGTTCGAGCCCTGGTCTGGGAAGACCCCACAGGCTGCGGAGCAACTAATCCCATGCGCCACAACTACTGAGCCTGCGCTCTAGAGCTCACGAGCCACAACTACTGAGCCTGTGTGCCGCAACTACTGAAGCCCTCGCACCTAGAGCCCGTGCTCCGCAACAAGAGAAGCCATGGCAATGAGAAGCCCGTGCACCACAAGGAAGAGTAACCCCCGCTCACCACAGTTAGAGAAAAGCCCGCGCGCAGCCATGAAGACCCAACACAGACAAAAATAAATAAATAAACAATTTTAAAAAGTGTAGAGGTTTTTCTTTTTCCAAAAATGACAAAAATCCTAAAATTATAGATGGTATTACCAATAGCAATTTTGAAGCTGAAAGACACTTTTAAAGACTACCAGTAATAAAAAGATAAATTTTGATCAACCATTCCAGAGGAAAGCTGAATTACGCTTCTGCTCTCTCTATGAAAAACATTACAGAATCATTATGAGGAATCAGTCAAAGGGGACACAGCCAAAAATGCAGAGAAAAATATTATATGGGTGTGTCAGGCAGTTAATTAATAAAAATGATTATTTCACTTTTCTGGATTTTTAATGATTTTTGATTTGTCAACTTTTTAAAACCTGTAGCTTGTTATGAATCCTTTTTTCATTTTTAAAATAAATGGTCACTTCTTACCTACTTTTGCGTTTATAATTTTGCATGTTCCTTTCCTTTATTAAGGACCCTCCCCACCACCTCCCCAACAAAAAACCAAAATGGTATAAGCTTCAGGGCCCATAAAGTAGGGTTGATCTCTGCCCACAGCATTGGTATTTTATTAAGGTAATGCTGAATAATAATAATTATAATGGCCGCACTTTTTATTATGAGCCCACGTTATTATAAATGCTTAACTGTGAATTATCTCAGTTACCCCCTCAATAACTACTTGTTTGCCCCATTGGCAACTACTTGTTTCCTCCATTTGACAGATGAAGGAAATAAGTCCCCGAGATGTTAGGTCACCTGCTCCAGGTTGCTCAGCTGGGAGGCTGCAAAGCCTGAATAAACACAGAAGCTTGTTTCCTCTCTGTTTCTGGCGACCTAGGCCCTGTTTCCCTCACCTCCCTTGACTCCAAAGAGAAGAGCTAAGTTCCCAGACTCCACCGCTCGTCTTACACTCAGAGAGGCTGAGTGACTTGCTGGAAGACACACAGCCGGCAAACGGCAGAAAGAGAGATAGGCCTCGGCTGCAGGGTTTTCCTTTCCTCCCTCACACCACCCTAGGACGCCTGCTTTGGCCTTGGTCCCGGGCTGGCGGGGTGAGGCCCCAGGCGGCAGACGCTCTGGCAGGTGGGACCCGCAGGCCGCCTGGGGCAGGGGCGGGCGAGGAAGGGGCCGAGGGCGCAGGCTGCAGCCTCCGGGAGGAGATGCCTTCCGAACTTCAGCGTTTCCAGGGGCAGCAGCCAGGACGCAGCCTCCCCGCACTTCATTAACTGGAAAATAAACTGGAGCTACAAAAGCCTGGGGGAAGGAGAGGGCGCGGGCCCAGCTGCCGCAGGGCCGAGGGGCGGAGATGGCAGGAGACCCCGCCAGCTGAGGCCGCAGTCATTCCCGGGCTGCCCATCCCCCACCTGCAGCCCCCTCCCCAGCATGGGAGCCGGCCCCCTCTGCTCCCGATTGCACCGGGGAGCCCTGGGAGCCAGAGATTTTCCTGGAGCCGAGGGAATGTGCCCCTCAGAATCACCCCTCCAAGCTCTGAGGGCACAATGGGCCGTCAGATGGTGGGGAGGGGCGGCACGGCTCTGCATAGGCCCCTCCTAAGAGCCAAACCTTATGCTGCCGAAGCAGAACAGAGGAACATTGAGAGTGTAGCCCTGGGGAAGGGCTGGCTCTGGGGAAAATGGGATTTTAAGAGAGAGAAATGAGAGACTTGCTGCCTTCTGCTCACCGCCCTCCACCCCTCCACCCCTACACGTTTCTCCTTCCTCTCTTCGATGCTCTCCCTCTCTTCCTTTTCTCCCAGGATCCCCCAAAGCTGTGACTCCCTCAGTATCACCGCCACCCCCATCTCACCCCTGCTTCTCTCCTGGGCTCACCCCTTTCTTAGCAAAGCTGTTCTCCTTGCCCTCCAGTCCCCTTCTGTATTAGTTTGCTGTGGCTGCCATGACAAAGTACCACAGACTGGGTGGTGTCAATATTTTCTCATAGTTCTGAAGGCTAGAAGTCCCAGATCAATGTGTCAGCAAGAGCGGTTTCTTCTGAGGCCTCTCTCCTTGGCTTGCAAATGGCCGCCTTCTCCCAGTGCTTTCCTGTGGTTTCCCTTAGTGCATGTGTGTGTCCTAATCCCCTCTTCATATAAGGACACCAGTCATGTTGGATTAAGGCCAACCCTAATGACCTTATTTTGACTTAATTACCTCTTTAAAGACAGAATTTCCATATACAGTCATATTCTGAGGTCCTGGCGTTATGACCTCAACAAATGAATTTGAGGGAACACAATCCAGTGCTTAACACCTTCCTTGTCCAGACCAGTCTACCACCAAATCTTGCAGCTAACACGGTCATCTAGGGTTGCCCTGGTCTGGACACTGTGACATCCCCACACACAGCCCCACAAACACAACCTAACACCTCCCTCACTTTACCCTCACACATTCAGGATCTCTCAGAAGTACTGGGTCACACAGACCCAAGTTACCTGGCAAATGTAACCTAGCACACAGGGATATCACCTTCTTGGTTGCAAAATCAACTCTGGCCTCTGTCTTCTTTCTCTGAGATTTGGGGGCTTGCCTAAGGCAGGATCATAGCTCTTCAGTTCGTTTGGTCATTTAAGAATCTCTTCCCCTCAAAATGTTTCAGTACCTTTCTTTATTTATTTTACAGTTTTATTGAGATGTAACTGACATATAGCACTGTATAAGTTTAAGGTGTACAGCATAATGATTTGATTTCTGTACATCATGAAATGATTACCACAAAAAGTTTAGTGAACATCCATCATCTCGTATAGATGCAACATTTAAGAAGTAGAAAAATTTTTTTTCCTTGCTCAGTACCTTTACATAATTTGAGTAGGTTTAAAGGTTTAAAAAATGATATAAAAAGGAATGTTTTAGATTGGTTCAAGATGACAGAGTAGAAGGACATGCGCTCCATTCCCTCTTGAGTGACCACCAGAATCACACCTAACTGCTGAACAATCATCAACAGGAATACACTGGAACTTGCCAAAAAATATACCCCACATCCAAAGACAAAGAAGTCACAATGAGATGGTAGGAGGGGTGCAATCACAATAAAACCAAATCCCATAACGGCTGGGTGGGTGACTCACAAATTGGAGAACACTTATACCACAGAAGTCCACCCACTGGAGTAAAGGTTCTGAGCCCCACGTCAGGCTTCCCAACCTGGGGGTCTGGCAACGGGAGGAGGAATTCCTAGAGAATCAGACTTTGAAGCCTAGTGGGAATTGATTGCAGGACTTCAACAGGACTGGGGGAAACAGAGACTCCACTCTTTGAGGGCACACACAAAGTAGTGTGCGCATCAGGACCCAGGTGAAGGAGCAGTGACCCCATAGGAGACTGAAACAGACCGACCTGCTACTGTTGGAGGGTCTACTGCAGAGGCAGGGGGTGGCTATGGCTGACCTTGGGGACAAGGACTCTGGCAGCAGAAGTTTGGGGAAGTACTCCTTGGCGTGAGCCCTCACAGAGTCTGCCATTAGCCCAAACCAAAGAGCCGGGTAGGCTCCAGTGTTGGGTCACCTCACGCCAAACAACCAACAGGGAGGGAACCCAGCCCCACCCACCAGCAGACAAGCAGATTAAAGTTTTACTGAGCTCTGCCCACCAGAGCAACAGCCAGCTCTACCCACCACCAGTCCCTCCCATGAGGAAACGTACACAAGCCTCTTAGATAACCTCACCCACCAGAGGGCAGATAGATGAAGCAAGAAGTACTACAGTTCTTCAGCCTGTGGAAGGAAAAGCACATTCACAGAAACATAGACAAAATGTAAAGGCAGAGGACTTTGTACCAGATGAAGGAACAAGAGAAACCCCAGAAAAACAACTAAGTGAAGTGGAGATATGCAACATTCCAGAAAAAGAATTCAGAACAATGATAGTGAAAATGATCCAGGACCTCGGAAAAAGAATGGAGGCAAAGAGCAAGAAGATGCAAGAAATGTTTAACAAAGACCTAGAAGGATTAAAGAACAAACAAACAGAGATGAACAATACAATAACTGAAATGAAAAATACACTAGAAGGTATCAATAGCAGAATAACTGAGGCAGAAGAACAGATAAGTGACCTGGAAGACAGAATGGTAGAATTCATTGCTGCGGAACAGAATAAAGGAAAAAGAATGAAAAGAAATAAAGACAGCCTAAGAGACCTCTGGGACAACATTAAATGCAACAACATTCGCATTATAGGGGTCCCAGAAGGAGGAGAGAGAGGAAGGACCAGAGAAAATATTTGAAGAGATTATAGTCGAAAATTTCCCTAACATGGCAAAGGAAATAGCCACTCAAGTCCAGGAAGCGCTGAGAGTCCTAGGCAGGACAAACCCAAAAAGAAACATGCCAAGACACATAGTAATCAAATTGACAAAAATTAATGACAAAGAAAAATTATTGAAAACAGCAAGGGAAAAATGACAAATAACTTACAAGGGAATTCCCAAAAGGTTAACAGCTGATTTCTCAGCAGAAACTTTACAAGCCAGAAGGGAGTGGCATGATACATTTAAAGTGATGAAAGGGAAGAACCTACAACCAAGATTACTCTACCCCGCAAGGATTTCATTCAGGTTCCATGGAGAAATCAAAAGCTTTACAGACAAGCAAAAGCTAAGAGAATTCATCACCACCAACCCAGCTCTACAGCAAATGCTAAAGGAACTTCTCTAAGTGGGAAACACAAAAGAAGAAAAGGACCTACAAAAACAAACCCATAACAATTAAGAAAATGGTAATAGGAACATACATATCGTTAATTACCTTAAACATGAATGGATTAAATGCTCCAACCAAAAGATAGAGGCTCGTTGAATGGATACGAAAACAAGACCCATATATATGCTGTCTACAAGAGACCCACTTCAGACCTAGGCACACATACAGACTGAAAGTGAGGGGATGGAAAAAGATATTCCATGCAAATTGAAATCAAAAGAAAGCTGGAGTAGAAATACTCATATCAGATAAAATAGACTTTAAAATAAACAGTGTTACAAGAGACAAGGAAGGACACTACATAATGATCAAGGGATCAATCCAAGAAGAAGATATAACAATTATAAATATATATGCACCCAACATAGGAGCACCTCAATACATAAGGCAACTGCTAACAGCTATAAAAGAGTAAATCGACAGTAACACAATAATAGTGGGGAAATTTAACACCACACTTACACCAATGGACAGATCATCCAAACAGAAAATTAATAAGGAAACACAAGCTTTAACTGACACAATACACCGGATAGATTTAATTGATATTTATAGGACATTCCAACCAAAAACAGCAGATTACACTTTCTTCTCAAATGCACATGGAACATTCTACAGCATAGATCACATCTTGGGTCACAAATCAAGCCTCAGTAAATTTAAGAAAACTGAAATCCTATGAAGCATCTTTTCTGACCACAACACTATGAGATTAGAAATCAATTACAGGGGAAAAAACGTAAAAAACACAAACACATGAGGCTAAACAATACGTTATTAAAGAACCAAGAGATCATTGAAGAAATCAAAGTGGAAATTAAAAATATCTAGAGACAAATAAAAATGAATACACAGCGATCCAAAACCTATGAGATGCAGCAAAAGCAGTTCTAAGAGGGAAGTTTATAGCTATACAAGCTTACCTCAAGAAACAAGAAACATCTCAAATAAACAATCTAACCTTACACCTAACGTAACTAGAGAAAGAAGAACAAACAAAACCCAAAGTTAGCAGAAGGAAAGAAATCATAAAGATCAGAGCAGAAATAAATGAAATAGAAACAAAGAAAACAATAGCAAAGATCAATAAAACTAAAAGCTTTTTCTTTGAGAAGATAAACAAAATTGATAAACCATTAGCCAGACTCATGAAGAAAAAGAGGGAGAGGACTCAAATCAGTAAAATTAGAAATGAAAAAGGTGAAGTTATAACAGACACCGCAGAAATACAAAGCATCCTAAGAGACTACTACAAGCAACTCTATGCCAATAAAATGGACAACCTGGAAGAAATGGACAAATTCTTAGAATGGGATAACCTTCCAATACTGAACCAGGAAAAAATAGAAAATATGAACAGACCAATCACAAGTAATGAAATTGAAACTGTGATTAAAAATCTTCCAACAAACAAAAGTCCAGGACCAGATGGCTTCACAGGTAAATTCTATCAAAGATTTAGAGAAGAGCTAATACCCATCCTTCACAAACTCTTCCAAAAAACTGCAGAGGAAGGGACACTCCCAAACTCATTCTATGAGGCCACCATCACCCTGATACCGAAACAAGACAAAGATACTACAAAAAAAGAAAATTACAGAGCAATATCACTGACGAATATAGATGCAAAAATCCTCAACAAAATACTAGCAAACAGAACACAACACATTAAAAGGCTCATACACCATGATCAAGTGGGATTTATCCCAGAGATGCAAGGATTCTTCAATATATGCAAATCAATCAATGTGATACACCATATTAACAAATTGAAGAATAAAAACCATATGATCATCTCAATAGATGCAGAATAAACTTTTGACAAAATTCAACACCGATTTATGATAAAAAGTTGCCAGAAAGTGGGCATAGAGGAAACCTACCTCAACATAATAAAGGCCATGTATGACAAACACACAGCAAACATCATTCTCAGTGGTGAAAAACTGAAAGCATTTCCTCTAAGATCAGGAACAAGACAAAGTTGTCCACTCTCACCACTAATATTCAACATAGTTTTGAAAGTCCTAGCCATGGCAATCAGAGAAGAAAAAGAAATAAAAGGAATACAAATTGGAAAAGAAGAAGTAAAACTGTCACTGTTTGCAGATGAAATGTACTATGCATAGAGAATCCTAAAGATGCCACCATAAAACTACTAGAGCTAATCAATGAATTTGGTAAAGTTGCAGGGTACAAAATCAATGCACAGAAAGCTCTTGCATTCCTATACACTAATGATGAAAAATATGAAAGAGAAATTAAGGAAGCACTCCCACTTACCATTACAACAAAAAGAATAAAATACCTAGGAATAAACCTACATAGGGAGACAAAAGACCTGTATGCAGATAACTATAAGACACTGATAAAAGAAATTAAAGATGGTACCAACAGATGGAGAGATAGACCATGTTCTTGGATTGGAAGAATCAATATTGTGAAAATGACTATACTACCCAAAGCAATCTACCAATTCAATGAAATCCCTATCAAATTACTAATGGCATTTTTCACAGAATTAGAACAAAAAATCTTAAAATTTGTATGGAGACACAAAAGACCCCAAATAGCCAAAGCAGTCTTGAGGGAAAAAAACCAAATGCTGGAGAGGGTGTGGAGAAAAGTGAGCCCTCTTGCACTGTTGGTGGGAATGTAAATTGATACAGCCACTATGGAGAACAGTATGGAGGTTCCTTAAAAAACTAAAAATAGAACTCCCATATGACCCAGCAATCCCACTACTGGGCATGTACCCAGAGAAAACGATAATTCAAAAAGACACATACACCACAATGTTCATTGCAGCACTATTTACAATAGCCAGGTCATGGAAGCAACCTAAATGCCCTACGACAGATGAATGGATAAAGAAGACGTGGCACATATATACAATGGAATATTACTCATCTGTAAAAAAGAATGAAATTGGATCATTTGTAAAGACATGGATGGACGTAGAGACTATCATACAGAGTGAAGTTAAGTCAGAAAGAGAAGAACAAATACCATATATTAACACATATATGTGGGACCTAGAAAAATGGTACAGATGAACTGGTTTGCAGGGCAGAAAGTGAGACACAGATGTGGAGAACAAACGCATGGACACCAAGCGGGGAAAGTGGTGGGGGGTGGTGGTGGTGGGATGAATTGGGAGATTGGGATTGACCTATATACACTAATATGTATAAAATGGATAACTAATAAGAACCTGCTGTATAAAAAAATTAAATTAAGTTTAAAAAAACCCCACAAAAACAACCTTAGGGCAAAGGCATTGTTTGGGAGCCTCAGAAATTTGTATTGTTGAGGGCTTCCTAACTCTCTGTAATTAGTGTCTGCCCCTTGTCCAGAGTCCCTGCCTGCTTCCAAGTTACTGGTCCCCAAATGCACTCAATCTCTTCATTATTCCACCAGGTATAATATTCATTAACATCAGTAGAATTTATTTAAATGTGAGACTTGCTAGACTGGAGAAGGAAGTAGGAGGTACACCAAATTAATAAGGTCATCCAGATCAACTTTTTTCCAGATAAATTAATATCATGAAGTGAAAAGGCAGTGTAACTCTTTACAACTGGTCTTTGCTCAGTGGACCCCTCTGATCTTTAGGCTTCTTCCTCCAGTTTAGCTACTTTGAAGTTATTCACTTATAAATCCCTACACTTTCCTCCAGGTGATCTGATCTCATCCTTGTTTAACTTTCAACTTCTTTTTTTGCCTTTATTTATATCACTTACTTACTTTATAAGGATTTTTATTATTATAAAATTAATAGAATTTATTGACTATATTTTATGGTCTTGTCATTGAACTAGGGTCTAGGCATATGCAAATATGAATAAAACCTAATCTCCACTCTAAGGGAATTTGTACACTAATGGATAAGATACCAAAAGTGTTCAGAATGAGCTCCCCCAAATGGGCCACACTTGCACATTGATTATTTTGAGGTAAAGGCAATTGAGATCCTGCAATCTCAAGATAAACTTCTGCCCCTCCCTTAACTACCTAAAAGGATTTAAATTGGGGGTCCTTCCCAGAATGAGAATTATTACCAGAGAAAAATTTTATCTGAGTGAGCCAGTTGCATGGTGGAGCAAACTACCCAATATTTGGTTTCCCTCTTACTGTCCATGTGAATTATCCTCTTGTGCTTGGAAGCCACTAAGCCATCCCTTAGCTCAGGATGGCATATATACCTCATTTTACCTTCCTGTTTTTGAACTTCTTATGTATGTGGTGTTTCTGTAGGTATGAAATTAAATTCGATTTTCTCCTGTTTAAAAAAAAAAAAAGGAATGTATTGAGGACTCTCGTTTTTACCATCTTCATTCACCCTGCTCCAACCCCATTCCACCTCTTATAGGGAACTGGATTAATTTACTTTTGCTTTATCTTCCCAGCGCCTCCACGAGCCCATACAAATGAATGTGTTTATAGTCCTCCTTTCTTAGACAAAAGGTGGTATGTTCATTGTTCTACCCCTTGCTTTTTTCACTTAACAGTATATCCAGGAGATTTTCCCCATAGCTCTACAGATGGCTTGTCTTTTTACTTTAACAGTTTCATAGTATTTCATTATATGGACGTAACATGATTTATTTAACAAAGCCCCTAAAGAGGGACCCTTGGGTCGTTTCCAATGCCTGTTCTCTTGAGAGGAGAGCCTTGAAAACCTTAACCAATTAAGGTTTCCTAATACCTGAGAAATGTAAGGGCCTGGAGGGAAGGCAGGAGGGTGGGCAGAAAGGATCCACATGTAGCAGGAAATGTGGTCTCTGGCCTTGGGGATGTTTCGAACTAGTGGGGGAGCTGTAGCTCTTCTTCTCTGTGGAGTCTTCTTCATGAAAAAGACCCTACAGAAGCTCACCCTGGATGTATTTCTTTGATACTTTGCTGACTCAAGATCTCTTAGATTAGTGATGTCCTTGAGAAAGGGGCTAAGATTAGAAGTAAACCTTATAGGTCAAATTTTTTTTCCTCCCTGTATTAGTTATCTACTGCTGTGTAACCAAATACCATAAATTTAGCAGCTTTAAACAACACACATTTATTTGCTCGCAGTTCTGTAGGTCAGAAGTCTGGGCAGAAAGAAAGGCATGAAGCAGGAATAGGGTAATGGGGTGAGGGGTGGAATTACTAGCCCAGTGGGTCTAAAGCCCAGGATATAGGAAGAGCATCCTGGAAGTCTGTAGAGCTGTGGTGTGGAGACTGTGAAAGGGTTCTCTGCTCTGTTCCTTGTAGTTGTGGGACTGAGACCCTCAGCTCCTAGAAGCCCACCCTCTCTATAGGTGCTCACACTATGAATGTTTACTTTTTTAAGGCCAGCAGAAGACTGTTTCTGTTGCTTTGAGTCTCTTCCTTCAGTGAGGGCCCAGCTCCTCTAAGGGTTTTCATCTGATTAAGCAGGCTCACTCAGGATAATCTCCCTTTTAATTAACTCAGAATCAACTGATTTGGGGCCTTAATTACATCTGCAATATCCCTGCACCAAGTTTGTGTCTGACCTGCCCTCATCACTGCCAATAGACTCCTACCTGGTACCAGCCAAGTTTCTTCTCCAGACACCCTTCTGGCACACAGGGCAGGCACCCAGGTCCCATCTCTTCCCTCCTTGGAATAAATGTCTCAGAATACCATCACCTTGTCAGACCTACATTTTTTTCTTTTTCTTTTTTTGGTTGTGTTGGGTCTTCATTGCTTCGTGAGGGCTTTCTCTAGTTGCAGTAAGTGGGGTCTACTCTTCATTGAGGTGCACGTGCTTCTCACTGCAGTGGCTTCTCTTGTTGCAGTGCGCTCGGGCTCTAGGGCATGCAGGCTTAAGTAGTTGTGGCTCATGGGCTCTAGAACACAGGCTCAGTAGTTGTGGTGCATGGGCTTAGCTGCTCTGTGGCATGTGGGATCTTCCCGGACCAGGGATCAAACCTGTGTCCCCTGCATTGGCAGGTGGATTCTTAACCACTGTGCCACCAGGGAAGTCCCCAGACACACATTATACTATTTCCTATGGGATCAGGTCCAGCATTTACAGCCTCCGTGACTGGCACTACCAAGCCTCCCAGTCCTATTTCCTAGTTATCCCTTACAGCAGAGGCTCTGGACCCACTAGCCTGCTTATTACTCTTCCACCCCACCACCATCAACTTATTCCAACTTCCATGCCTTTATTTGTCCTGACTACACTGCCTGGAATGCCTTTTTCATTTCTCTCCACTGATTCTGCTCTCTTCCATTGCTTATATCTTCATTTAGCAATTATTTTTTGAGAGACCTCTGGGTGTTCTGAGGATGCAGAGGTGCAAGGCACTTTTCAGGTCCTCAAGAACTTTGCAGACTGGAGGAACAGATGAACAAGTGATAACAAAGTGCTGTGTTAAGTGCTGAGCTAGAGATAGACGTTGGCAAAGGGCACAGTGGGTTAACAGAGGGGAGTACAAAACCCAATGTGGGGGTCAGGGAAGGCTTCCTGGAGGAGGTGGTTCTTGAGCCATGTCTTGAAGATTGACTACATGTGAGATGGGTGAATAGAGGAGTTGGCTGGACTTTATCTGGAGAAAAGAGCATGTTCACACCTAGGTCTATGAGCAAGAAGAATCTTGAGAAAGGCAGAATGCAAGGTGTGAGGACGGCCTTGGCAGGACCTGAGATTGGAGAAGATTTCCCAGCACCACAGAAGTCATTAGAGGTGTTTGGATTTTATCTTGAAGGCAAAGGGGAGTTTAAAGGCTAGAATCAGGGGAGGGATCTGTGTTGTAGTAAGGATATTAAACAGCGGACTTGCGGCTAGAGAGCTCACTGGCTGCAGTGGGCAGAGATCAGGCTGTAGATAGGAATGGTTAGGATGAGATGGCAACAGTCCAGGCTCCAAGTTCTACCTCCCCCAGGAAGCCTTCCTGGGGAACTCACACTGGCCTCTCCCTTCCCAGAATAATGATTGTGTCTAGTAGCAGCAGCAGTTGTACTAGAAGCAATAGCAATTTAAATAACGACACGTTCATTCTTGTAAATGATAGCCCTGTGAAGTAGGCAGGAGAGTTTCTATTTTACAGATGAGGAAAACAAGGAAACTTACCCATAGCATAGAAGCAGCAGTGATGGACCATGAACTCAGATTGTCAGAATCCCAATGATATGTTATTGCCACTATAGCCAACTGCCTCTTGGTTTGCTTTGCATTTAAAGCCTTTTCTTAGTATTCAGTCTGTTTAATAAGTATATACATTGTGTCTGCTGACTTGTACACAGTGCCTGGCTCAGGGGCTGCACTCAGTCAAATGTGAGTTAATGAAGAATATGGTGGTTCTTGCGGGATCCAATGATACAGTTTCTCCAATTCTGATGAATGAAGTGATGGTACACTCATTCTGTCTTCATACCCTCTCCCAGTACCTAGTTCAGCTGCAGGGTGAAAAACAGGCATTAGTAAATTTGTGTGGAATTTAAATGGCTGATGAGGAACATCAACCATTTAAAAGAGAAGTCAGGACTGTCTGTAGCAATTCTGGAAGGGAGGAGGGGTCGGGAGCCAGGCTGGGCCTATGGGGATTGGCTAGTGGGACAGAGAGCCACCCACCGAAGGTCCCCCAGCCTGAGCAGCCTTGGCTGCCAAGTTGAGTCTAAGTAGCACTTTTCTGTTAAGTGCCCTGTGGGGAGGTGTATGGTGTCTCTATTTAAAATTAATTTTTCAGAACTGGAAGCCCTATTCTGAAAGGCAGTGCTCCCTGGGTAGCTTCTGGCAGGATTGGAAAGCCATAACTTTGTAGAGAAACACAATAAACCAGAAATTTCCTCCCAGGTGAGCAAGAAACTGCCTCTTTCTTTTTGAAGAGGGCATTTTCCAGAACTTTACTCACCAAGTAGCTGGTTTTCAAGTCATTTCTTCTATTTGTAAGTGAACTACATTCCTGTCGACTGTCTGATAGAGGGAATAGAGGCGTAGGCAATCCGCACAAACAGGAGAACAAACAAGTAATTTCTCTTTGGCTTGGGGCTATGTTTCTGTATTTACATGTGAATGGAGTGACATCTGATGCTTTGAAAATGTGCAGTGCTTGCTGCCAATGGAGAAACACCACTGTCACCGTACAGTGGATTTTGGAGGACTTGTTCGGTTCCACAAATGCTCGTCTAGATGCTAGGGTTACAAAGGTTCATTCATTCATTCATCCAATATTTATTGAGTGCCTACTGTGTGCTAAGTATTGCACTAGGCATTGGAGAAATGGCAGTAATTAAAGCAAACGAACCAACCAAATAAAAACTTCTACCTTTCTGGAGGGGAAATAGACAATATTATAAGTAAGCTTATAATTATAATCTTATAAGTTTATGTAAGACAATATTATAAATAAGATAGATAGATAATTAGATATAACTAAGGAGATAAATAAAGCAAAAAGAGGGAATAGAAAATGTTAGGAGAGGGTTGCCAGGGAAAGGTTCATGGAAAAGGTGACGTATAATGAAGAACCGAAGGAGGTGAGGGAGTTAGACATGCAGAAATCTGGGGAGAGCATTCCGGAGAGGGCACAGCAAATGCAAAGGCCATAAGCGGGGAGCACATCTAATGTGTCTGAGAAACAGCAAAGAGAGGAGAGTGTAACTTGAGCACAGAGGGTGAGGAGCACAATAAAAGGACAGAAAGGGAGAGGTCAGAAAGGCCTTAGAGATCGTTGCAAAGACGCTGACTTCTAATATGGGTATGACGTGCTGTGCTGCCAGTGGAAGGTTTAGAGCAGAGGAATGATAATGATACAGCCTGACATGTTTTCACAGGAACGTTTTGGCAGCCATGGGAAACAGGCAGAAGCAGACGGGCTGGGTTGGGGGTGAGGGGGTGGGGAGGCGTGGCTCAACCATCACGTAAGAGTGACTTGGACCAGAGTGAGAGCTGTGAGAGGGGTGAGAAGGGGATGGAGTCGGGTTTTGCTTTGAAGGTGGAATGGACATGATTCATTGACAGATTAGACGTGAGGTGTGAGAGAAACAGAAACGGCAGAGTCAAGAGTGACTCTCAGGGTCTGAGTGCCAGGAGGAGCCACGGTCATTTCCTGAGACAGGGAAGAACGCAGAAGGTGCAGGTCTTGATGGGAGAGGCTGGAGGGCACAAGGGAAGGTCAGGAGCTTGGTGTTAAATATGCTAAGATTGAGGCGTGTATCAGACATGTAAGTGGAGCTAGCCAGTAAATAGTTAGGTAATGGAATCTAGAATTCAGAAGAGGATATTCTGAGCAGGTAAGATAAATTGGGGAGTTGTTAGCATATAGATGGTATTTAAAGCCACGAGACAGGATGAGATCACCTAAGATGTGAGTGTAGGTAAGAAAAGAGAAAAGGTCCAAGGATGGAACCTGGGGACACTCCAATGTGTAGAGGTCAGGGAGATGAGAGGGAACCAGCAGAGGAGACTTGGAAGGAAAGTGAAAAGAAACACAAGGAAGTGCGTGTGGTGTCCTGGAAGCAAGGGAAGAGGGAATTTCTAGCAGGAACAAGTGGTCAGCTGTGTCAAAGGCTGCTGGTAGGTCAAGATAACAATGAAAATAAGGAAGTCCTGGGTGACCTTGACGTAAACCTTCTTGGTGGAGTGATGAGGGCTGAGGCCTGGCTGAAGGGGGTTCCAGAAAGAATGTGAGGAAAGACGTTAGAAACAGTGAGTACAGACAACTGTTTGAGAAGTTATGTTGTAAAGAGCAGGGAAAATACGGTGGTATCTGGAAGGGGAAGTAGGGTCGAGCTTTTCCCTTCAGTTTGGAGAAATAAAAGTGAATATGGTAGAGTCTGTCCTCAAGTTCCTTTCATTCTAAAAGGAGAGACAGACACATCAGCAGAAGTCATCACATAGAGATACTCACCTGGTTCCAAAGCAACACACTCTAGAAAAATCTAAAAACTCTAACCTAATTTAGGGGAAAAAAGATACTTTGAAAAGAAGTCCTACACCAGGACCTAAAAGATAAGTGATCTTTATCCAGGGGAAGAAAGAAGGAAATGATATTTTAGATAAAAGGAAGAATATAAGTCAAATCATGGAAGCCTGAAGCAGCTGGTTGGGTGTGGGGATCGCAAAGAGATCAGCATTTCTGTTCTAGAAGTCGACTTCCTGGGTGTGACTCCCAGACTCTGCAAGATAATGTGACCTTGGGCAAATTACTAACCCACACTGTGAATCTGTTTCCTTACCCATAAAGTGGGGATACAGTAGTATCTGTCTCATAGGGTTGTCATGAGGAAGAAACAAACAATACATGTGAAATGCTTATAACAGTGTCTGGTACATAGAAGATGCTCCGTAAATACTAGTTCTTCCAATTACTGGGTGCAGACAATGATACAGGGATTGATAGGATGTAAGATTGAAGACATCGCTAGCCAGACATAGAGGGACTTGTATGTCATACTAAGGGTTTTGACTTCATTCTGGGGATGGGAGCCGTTGAAGGGTTTTAGGCTGAGGAACAACACGATTTGATGAGTGTTTTAAGAGGTTCACTGTGGCCGCCTATAGGATGGTTGTAAGGGGGATCGCAAAATCCTGGAAGCAGGATTCCAAAGACCTGATTGTGTGTCCTGGCTTATCACATTCATCAGTGTGTGAGCCGGTTCTTTCCTTGAGCCTCGTTTTGTTGGGAAGCAGGGTGTACAAAACGCAAGCAAAGGGCTGCTGTGAGGAGTAAATTAAATCATAGAATGAAAGTGTCTAACCCAGTTCATGAAACATAGTAGATATGCAACAAATATTTGTTTTTTAATTAATTAATTAACTAATTAATTTTTTATTGCATTGGGTCTTTGCTGCTGCGTGTGGGCTTTTCCCTAAGTTGCGGCGAGCGGAGGCTACTCTTCGTTGCGGTGCACGGGCTTCTCATTGCGGTGGCTTCTCTTGTTGCGGAGCACAGGCTCTAGGCCGCGGGCTTCAGTAGCTGTGGCACGCGGGCTCAGTAGTTGTGGCTCATGGGCTGTAGAGCGCACAGGCTCAGTAGTTGTGGCGCTCGGGCTTAGTTGCTCCACGACATGTGGGCTCTTCCCGGACTAGGGCTCGAACCCGTGTCCCCTGCATGGCAGGCGGATTCTTAACCACTGCGCCACCAGGGAAGTCCTAAACATTTGTTTTGATTTTATTATGAGAAACATTACATGTGAGGAGCAAAAATTTGTAAGTTTCCCCGTCTTTTTTTTTTCTTTTCTGGCTGCACCACGCAGCATGCGGGATCTTAATTCCCTGACCAGGGATTGAACCCTCGTCCCCTCCACTGGAAGCGTGGAGTCTTACCTTAACCACCGGACTGCCAGGGAAGTCCCAGTTTCCCCATCTTTATGCCCCATCCCACCAGGCCCAGATCTCCCTTGCTTCTGGAAACGAGAGGGGCCCCCGACCTACGCAGCATCATTCTCGCTTTCTCCTGTCCCACTTTTCTCACCTCTGTAGCTGTCTGGTTCCCTCCGCTCAGTGGTCAGACCCTGATAGCCCTAATGTGCCTGCCTTCTCCAAGGCCAGGACCATGTCCACAGGACTGGAAAGTGGGTAAGGAGAGCTTCTGAGGTCACAGCCTTTCCTTTACCAGCTGCTTGTTATCAGAGGGCTCTTGTTCTTCCACTGACCCTTTACACCTGTAACACCTCTTGCTTTAAGTCATTTCCCAACACACATGTGTCATTCTCCCCAGTAGCCGGCACATGTCCAGGAGACCCAGATGGCACCGTAGAGATGCCTGAGGCCCCACCTCTCCCAGCACAGCACCTCGCTCAGGGTAGGGACCTGGTGTGGAATGAACTGAATAAAGAGTTGACTGATGCTCCTGCAGCACCGATAGCCTGCCAGGCTGTGAGTAAGTGTGAGTTCGTTGGATTGTGAAAGATGGGAAAGCATGTCTTCAGTTTTAGAGTGGAAATAAAACCTCGCAGCCGCCCCAGGCCTATTTAGACAGAGTGGGCAGGGCTACGACCTGTGGGCCCAGAATGGTACCTTTGATAAGCTAAGCAACAGGCAGCTCATTAAGCCTTGTGGTCCCCATGAAAGTTGAAGAAGGCACGGAGCCTTGATGGTCAACGACAGTTCAGGGCCCTCCTCCCAGCAATGGGTTTGGGTCTCTACCAGTCAGCTTGAAACACTCAGAGCTAAACAAGCTGATTTACAAGATCTTTTCCTCTTGTTCCCTTGGCACACGGTTTAGGCTGCCGTGAGAGCCACAGGAACAGATGCCTCTCTGGCCTCTGGGAAGGCAAAGGAAGCCCATGCCACATCTGATGTTTCTTCTCTTCTTCCCAGGCCACTGGGAACTTAGGCCTGAGTCATGCAGGACCAGTGCAGGGAGGTGGGCCAGAGAGCGGCAAGGCTTGAGGGTGATGACAGTTGGAAGGGAGAATCAAAGGCCTGGGAATGGAAGGGGAATTCAAGAGATCATCTGGTCCAGCTCTCAGGTCTTTAGGTGATATTGTTGCTCTGGATTTGCAGTGAAGTAGGTACTTGAGGCCTGGCGTGGGGGAGTGACCTGTACGAGGCAAATGCTTAGCGTGTGTGCAAAGGAGATGGAAGATGGTGGCGCAGCTGCTCAGGCCTGCTGCCCTGCCGTCACTGCCATCTGCTTCTGATTGAAGATGGTGCTGGTGGTGATGGAGAGCAGATGCTGGGAGGATGGTTCACCCAAGAATAAGTTCACCAGTGAAAGTCAGTGTGCATATACGTGTTTGTGCATGTGTGTTTGTGGGTGTGACCCATTCACTCTTCAATATTCAGCTTCTGCTAGGATAATACTACTACGACAACGACGACGACTACTGATAATGAGAACTGTAATAACAATAGCCAACCAAGCTACTGAGCATTTACCGTGTACCCGGCACAGTGCTAAGTGTATAACATGGGTGATCTCACTTAATGCTCTAAAAAATAGTACTTATTATTATTACCCCTATTTCACAGCTGAAGAAATGAAAAGATAAAGAAGTTCAGGAGTTTGCTGACAGCTGTATAGCTAACACATTCCTAGAGTCAGAATTTGCACTTGGGGTAAGCCTTCGGGCTGTTCACAAATATTTCTCCCTCTCAATCTGTCTCTGGCCCTGTCCCTGTCTCTTTCTGTCTTTCTTTCTCCAGGTTGTCTCCGTTGAACTGGAGCACAGCTATATGACTCCTCTGGCCAGTGAAATGGGAGTAGAAGTGACCCTTCCGGACAGCAGCTCTAGGATCTGGGGTGTGCTTTGCCACATTCTCTTTTTCCTCGGCTGCAACGACTGGCAGTGTCCCAGGTGGCGCTGTACCATCAGCCTGGGTCCTGGTGGGAGGATGGTGGGGGGGTGGAGTAGAGCCCTCAGCTGAGCTGCAGTAAGTCTTTGTGGTTGTACGACACTGAGATTGTAGGGCTGTTTGTATCACAGTGACACAGTGCAGCCCATCTCGATTGAGTTGGAACCAGGCCTCTCTAGACAGTGAGCACTCTTAGATCCCACACGCAGGTGTCTTCCCCAATTTCTCCAGCTGAGTTAGCTATTTCCCCAATGGGCTCGAGTAGCACTCTAGTGTGGCTTTGATCACATTGTATGTCCATTCTTGTCTCCATCATTAGACTGAACTTGCAGGGCACACTCCTGTATTTTTGTTCACTGGCACAGAGCCTGGAACACGGGAGGTGTTAAGAGCGTGCTCACTGGGTGAATGTCTGTAGGAAAAGAACCCTGGGCACTGCAGTTACCCTGCATATGATGAACCTCCAGGTGGCCAAGAAGGCCAGTCTACCCCTGACCTCACATTCTTGTGAGGTGACACGGGAAGATGTCCTCATCCCTGGGGACTCTGCCAGGTGGCCTAGCACCTGGAAATCTACCCAGCTGGCTAGCAGAATTTGTCCCATCTTGTCCAGACTGCAGCGGTAAATCAGCAGGTGTGAGGAATTTACCCCAGAGAGTGATTCAGCAATGGCACAAATGAGTAATTTACAAAGCCCGTTAAGGCAGCACAGAACTACTTATTTATGAGAACTTTCTGACAGATCTGTGGCTTAATCATTTATCCCTCTGAACATTTAGCCAGGGTCACTAGTAAATAATTCACTTATTACACACTCTGGAGTGGTTTATGGTCCTGTGACTTATGATCTCACACAAGTACACAGCCAGGGGAACTGGAATGGGAAGGCCAGGGAAGGGAAGGGGAGCTGAGGGTCCTCCCCCCAGATCTCTGCTGAGCCTTCTGGATCCAGGAGGAAGACGTGCAGGCCCCAGTGATTTGCTCTAAGTCAAATCGATGTTACGGGGAGAAGGATGTGAGTCCCTAGTCTAATCTTTGGGGAGACAGTGAAGGGAGGAAATACATGTGCAGAGACTGGTCTAGAAATGTTAGGTCTTACCTCTAGGTGGAGGGGAGACACACCCCAGCTTCAGGAGCTCTCCAGGGCCTCATGTGGAAATCTAAATGCCCGCCTGACATTCAAGACCCTCCAAGAACTGTCCCCAGTTTGTTCCCAGTCTTATCGTTCCTCCTCTTCTTATCCCTGCACTAGCCATGGGAGCCCCCAGACAAGGTGTGTCTCGTCCTTTCTCTAAGCATTGGCTTGCAGCATCCCTCCTGCTTGCATTGCCCTTCTATTCTCTTGTCTAACTGCTACTTTTTTGTTCAGTCTTTAGCTCAAAGCCACCTCCTGCATGAAGTCTTCCCAGGCTACCTGAACTAGGCTTACTGCTCAAAGCCACCTCCTGCATGAAGTCTTCCCAGGCTACCTGAACTAGGCTTACTGCTCAAAGCCACCTCCTGCATGAAGTCTTCCCAGGCTACCTGAACTAGGCTTACTGCTCAAAGCCACCTCCTGCATGAAGTCTTCCCAGGCTACCTGAACTAGGCTTACTGCCTCCGTGAAGTTCTTGAAAACCTACGAAGTGCCAGGCATACATTAAATACATTACACATGCCATTGATTGGCCTGTCTCCCCGGCTATACTAGGTGTCTCCTTAAACTAGGTGACTCAGCATTAACTGAACATGACCCCTGCTCTAGCTAGCCCAGAGCCTGCCCCGCCCAGGGAGTTAAAAAATGTGGGCTGTTGTTGATGATGATACTAATGAGGATGATAATAAAAACAATTGTGATGTTGACCTCCTCAACCTCCCACCTCTGCTCGCCTTCTCCCTCTCATATCTTCCCCAGTCCCCAAAGGCAGTGGAAGCACGTGGCCAATCTTGAAGGTTCTTTGAGTTTCTAACTGGCACCATAAATGGAGAGAGGAGCCCCTGTTGGGCTGGAGAAGCGTGTTTGGGTGGAGTCACTGGAAAGGAAGCAAGTGGACGCAGATCCAAGTGCAAGTGTCGTGCTCGACACTTTTATCGAAGATCCCTTCCAAGCCACACCTATCCCACCCATAACCTTCCAGCAAAACCCTACAGATTCCAAATGTGCTTCCCAGTGTCCTGACCTTGAGGGGGTTAGCTGTTTCCCCGAGGTTGAGGCCACCTGAATGAGGTCTCTTCCCTCTGTATCAATACCATCTTGCCTGGATAGACGACAAAGACTTCAGTTTTCCCTATTTATAGATCTCCAGTGGGAAGAGAAAGGAGATAATTTAATTTACCCTCTCTCATCTTCTGCCTAATGCCTCTTGCCCACCAGCAAGTCCTTTCTAAAGTCTAGTGTTAAGCAGTCTTGCTATGACGTTCAAGAAGAAAGTGTAGGATATTAAACAGTTCATCTTTCAGGGAGGGAAAGCCTGGACCTGCCTGAGATGAGGTAGGAGAAAAGAAAGGACACCATCATTCTCCTTCCTTCCTTAGGGAATTTTAAACAGGTCTCTAGTCACTGCCTAGAGTGGACAGAATCATACGGTTTGTTATGTATTTATTTTGATGGATTCCCATAACATCCATGTCAAATACGTATTCTTGTTAGCTTCTGTTATGGACTGAACTGTGTTCTCCCCAGATCTGTATGTTGGAACCCTAACTGCCCAACGTGACTGTATTTGGAGATAGGGCCTATAACGAAGTAAGTAAGGTTAAATGAATTCGCAAGGATGAGGTCCTAATCTGATAAGACTGGTGTCCTTGTAAGTGCAAGAGACATGAGAGAGATTTCCTCTCTTTCTCCAGCGAGTCCCCCCACCCCCCATCCCAGAGGACACGTGAGGACAAAGCAAAAAGCCAGGAAAAGAGGTCTCATCGGAAACTAACTCTGAGGGCACCTCCGTCGTGGATTATCCAGCCTTCGGGACTGTGAGAGAATAAACGTCTGCTGTTTCAGCCACCCAGTTTGCGGTATATTGTTATGGCTGCCTGAGTGGACGATGACAGCTTCCTTTTACAGGTTGAGAGAAGTGAAATGGCTTTGCCTAAAGTCACCCAAAGGGTCGATGACAGAGTGAGGCCTTAAAATTAGGACGGGGTCCCATTGGATGTACCAGATCCTGCTGACTCCATCCTGGGAGTGAAACTCCGGAGCTGAGGCTCAGCATCTAGCAGTCTCCCTACTGACCCTCCCGCTGTGGGTTCTGGTCACAGCTTCTGCCTCTTCTCTCTGCTCCCTACTCCAAACCCATCCCACGCTTCCTGTTGTTCCTCCTAGTCTTCTTGTTCGGGACACTTTGGTGTCCCTTTAGCAGGGTCACATCAGATTCTGTGGTGCAGTGCTGCCATCTGCTGGCCGGAGCTACCAGCCAATCCAGCTGCCAGGGCAATCGTTTTTCTGTTTATTTTTCTTGTGGCAAGAACACTTGACACGAGGTCTACCATCTTTAAAAAATTTCAAGTGCACAATACAGTGTTGTACAGCAGAGCTCTAGAACTTATCTTGTGTAACTGACACTTTCTTTACCACTCTCTATTTCTCTTACCCCAAGATCCCACCCACCTCTCCCTCGTAATTCCAATCCCTCTAATCTTCTCCTGCAGGTAGGTAACTAACATGATAGGTCCCTGTTCAAAAAGCAGGAAAAGAAAAGAAGGCAGACACAGAAAACCGTCCTCTTGGGTCTGAGGGGAAAACTGACTGCAAAAGGGAAAACGCAGTTAATTCCCAAGGGTGAGGTCCCCACACTGTCAAGCAAAGCCCCTCCAAGTCCAGGCCAAGGAGCTGGCGGAGGCCTGAGGCTGTGGCTGTGGTGCCCCTTGACAGGAGCACTGAAGGCCTCCCCGTGTATGCTGAGGAGGTGAAGGGGGCAGGTGCTTCTGGAAAGGCTGTAGGAAGAGGCTGTCAGGAATCCAACACCCTCCCTTTCTTCCAGGAAAGGAGTTGTGTCCTGTTGGCTGGTTTCTCTTTGGCACCTTTCCATAGTGATCCGTATGGTGAGTAATCTCATACTCATTTAACTGATGAGGAAACTGAGGCTCAGAGAGTTTATAACCCAGAGATTAGTGCAGATGAATGATATCAAACTGTATATCATAGTGTGAGTGTTGGGCCTGGATTGTAGTTCAGGGTCTCTGAGAGCTCTGACCCATCTGTCCATGCATGAGAAATGTTGACATCAGTGTTTATGGGGATCCCACAGTCTCTGCTCCACAAAAACCCCAGCCCGAGCATCTCTCTGTGAGGTCACCCGGTGTCTATACGGATAAGTGGGGCATGCTACAGCTGGTTGCTGCTCTCCCGTGTCCCCGAGGCTCAAGAGGGGCAAGTGTGAGCCTGGAGAAGGGTGCAGAGAGGAGGAATGGCCAAGGAGAGCCACAGAAGAGAGGGGAAGGAGGCAGGAGGGGGCACAGAAGGAAAACAACACTGAGGCAAGATAGAAAGATAGACTTTGAGTCTGCAGTTACCAAGCTGGGTCTTCAGGGCAATGTTTTCATCTATGAAGTAGAGATAATACAATTGTACCTATTTCACAGTACTGTTCTGAAAGTTAAGTGAAATAACAGGATGAAACCAGTAGCCCCTGTGTTCAACTCATAGTCAGCCCCCAGTAAGTGTTTGTCGAATGTGAAGCCATGAAGAGTAGAGGACTGATTCAGTGCTGCTTATGTCCTGTGACTATTAACTTACATTAACGTTGAGCCACTCATTCACCAAAAGCACATCTGATGACTAGAGGTTTTGCGTCTGCCCCAGCCCATTCCGGGAGCCAGGAGGTGGTCTTGCACCCTCCAACTTTGCTCTAGTGATCTCTGAAGATGCAGGCTTTGCCTCATTCCCCTAAATTCATCAGCATTCGCAGAAGCTGTGTCTTATACGCTAGACCGAAGCAGGTCCTAATTAGGAGTCCCAGGGAATCACATGTTTTCCACTGGGAGGAGGTAATTTTGGTCATTTTGATTCTTGGGAAGGACAGCACGACTCTGGGGATTTGCAACATGACTAAAGAGCTCTCAGTGCACTCAGGAATCTGGATTATGGTCCAGGCTTGGCCATGTCCTGTGTTATCCTGGACATACCTCTTTCTTCCTTGGGGCTTAGCATTTTCTTCTATGAACTGAGGGGGTATGTCTACTAGGATGGTCAGCCATTCTTGTTTACCTGACATCAAAGGAGTTCCAGGGTGTGGAATTTTCAGTGCCCAAACCAGGAAAGTCCTGGGCAAACTAGGGCAAGTTGGTCACCCTAACTCTAAGCCCTGTCTTCTCTAATATTCATGTTTCAGTCGCTGGTTTACTTGATTTTACCTGTTGGAAATGCTCTTGTTCATGAGAAATAAAATACTCAGCTAACATTGGCTTTTGATATGAGAGAATTTATGGTTTACAAACAAGCATTCTGGGCATAAGCAGTCTCTGTGCTGATGTGTCAGCTCAGTAGCATCATTGAGGACCTAGGCACCGTCTTTAGCATCTTGGCTTTGCATTCTCATGACTGTCTCCCTGAGGTCACAGGATAGCTACTGCAACTCTAGGTATCACACAGCTACTCAAGGCAGGAAGGAAAGCCAGTGCTACCAACTGCTCCTGTCACTTTTATGAGGAAGCAAAAGATTTTCCAGGGGCTTCCCTGGTGGCGCAGTGGTTGAGAGTCCGCCTGCCAATGCAGGGGACACAGGTTCGTGCCCCATCCGGGAAGATCCCACATGCCACGGAGCGGCTAGGCCCGTGGGCCATGGCTGCCGGGCCTGTGCGTCCGGAGCCTGTGCTCCGCAGCGGGAGAGGCCACAGCAGTGAGAGGCCCGCGTAACACACACACACACACAAACACACACACACACACACACACAAAAGATTTTCTAGAAAACTCCTAGTGGATGTCTCCTTAGGTTTCACCTGCCAACTCTAGCTGTAGGAGAAGCTTTCTAACCTCCATAAGTGGGAGGTGGAAAGGAAGGAGCCACAGAGTATGCCGCCCTGATGAACATACGCTCCCTAGTGTTGCTTTTCTGAGAGCAGGGATGAGGTACCAGTGAATAAACTGATACAGAGGGAGAAAGAGCTCTGAAAAGCCGTAGGCCTTCCCCTTGGAGTTAGACAGGGGTGACTGTCATATGAACATTGTGAAGTTCAGGGCTCTGGGGCCAAGGGTGCAGAACAGAGGTGTGGGAAGGCCTTGAAAACAGCAATATGTTTTTCCTGGATTTGCTATCCTCAAAGCTTGGAGGTATATCTAGGGGAGATTCCCCAGCTGTCCATATCTGGAGCATCAGCGGCTTTTAATGTGTGTCTATCTCTGTGGAGCTCAAGGAAACCTGGCAAGGGTATCCTCTTCTTTCCTCATCCTCCCCAGAGGCTCTGGAACCTCCAGGCGCCCAAACCTATGTAGCACATAGACGTTGCTGAGTCCTGATACGTGACACCCCTGTGCCTCCTTTCAGGAGCTCAACTACTTCCTGACTCCATCAAAATAGCCACGTGGGTTCTGCCCATTCCGGAACAACTGTGCCTGTGGGATCCCAATAAAGTAGGCTGTTTCTTCATCATCAGCACAGCTATCATTTATTGAGGGTCCACTCATGCCTGAGACTGCACTGAGCTCTCTACTACATAGGCTATCTCAATTTTATCCTGAGAAGGGAATTTGGCACTATCCCTGACTTAAAGACCAGGAAACAGAGGTTTGGGGATGGGTTGCCCAGGGCCACATAATTCCGCAGTTCAGTCTGACTCCAGCGGCCCTCCGTTTCTTCTTGTAATAATGTGACTTCTGAGTGGGTTCCCCAGATCTTGTGAAATATCAGGCACTTTGTAGGCCCTCAGTACATCGATGTGTGGAATTGCTAATTTCCTCGACCAACTCATCTCCCTTTTCTGATTTCTGAAGACCTCAGCTTTTTGTTAGAGAAGAGCGTATCCTCAATGTCTTTCAGAACCATGCCTGATGCGTACTGATATGTATTTGTGGAACGACTGTTACATAAAATAGACACTCATTTCCCCAGGCTTCCTGGTATTTGTACTGTTAGAGAAATGGGTGTGTCCACAAGGCTCTGTCATTCTTAGAGACTATTTGATTCAATTCTCTACTTTTATAAGTGACACGGAGACTAGGAGAGATGAAATGACTTGCCCAAAGCTCACATAGCAACGTTAGAAAGCTCCTGGACTCTACTCTATCCCCAAGAAGCAGCTGTGCCCCGATCCACTCCTGTCCTGGGGGAGACCGGGAGGTGGCAGTTATATCTGGACATTTTCAGGTCAGATTTCCATATCTGCTACTGGATCCTGGTTTACTGTGGGGGACACTGCTTCACTCTGACACGAGGCTTAATGCACCTGTGCAGAAATCCAGCTTTGCTTTGGAATAAAACGTTGGTTTGAATCTCAGTTTTACCAGTAACGAACTTGAGGGTCTTGGACAAGTTGTTTAACCTAAGTCTCAGTGTCCTGTCCTGTAAGGTGGAAATGATAACAGCTCTTATCTTGTATGATTGCTGTGAGGGGTATACAGCGTTTTAGCACACAGTAAACACATAACACAGAGTGAGCTTTCAATAAATTGTCGTTGTTCTAAGTGCTCATCAACAGATGAATGGATAAAGATGTGGTGTGTATATATATATATATATATATATATATATATATATATATATGTACACACAATGGAATATTACTCAGCCATTAAAAGAATGAAGTAATGCCATTTACAGCAATGTGGCTGGACCTTGAGATTATCATACTAGTACCTTGAAGTTATCATACTAGGTGAGATTATCATACTAGAAGCAGACTCACAGTCATAGAAACAAATTTATGTTTACCAAAGGGGATAAGGTGGGGAGAGGGATAAATTAGGAGTATGGGATTAACAGATACACACTACTACCTATGAAATAGATAACCAACAAGGACCTACTATATAGCACAGGGAATTATATTCAATATCTTGCAATACCCTATAATGGAAAAGAATCTGTAAAAGATTATATATATATATATATATATATATATATAATATAAATTGTTATGGTCACATTACTACCATTATTAGACAGCAGCAGGTTGAAGTAGAATATTCATCTTTGTGACTTTCCAACATTCTTCTCACCCTTGCTCCGGAGGAGCTCTATGGCTGCAAAGGGTCACTTATGACTGAGATTTTGCACCGCTCCTCTGTCTCTTCTGATACACCGTTCTGCCTGTTAATGCCCTCCCAGCTCTCCTAGAGCTAGAATCTTCCACGTGGCTCAAATGGGCAGTTTGTTGGGGTCCAACCGCCCTGCTGGAATGCCCTGACATTTTCTGGGGACCCTTTTCTGGTCAGTCAGCTGGTAATTAACAGAGCCTGGAGACGAACTGCCAGGGTCCAGGAAAAGGACACCAGCCGCTGCCTCCTACGCGGTGCTCTTCTGCTATGCTGCAGCTGGATTAAGCCACTTGTTAAATAGCCAGGGATTTGGGGAGCCAGTGGTTAAACTGTTGGTAATTTGAAATCAACTGTGGTTGCAGTGTTTACACCATGGAAATCGGTAAATAATACAAATCCAGGAATGGTTTTCTCCTCCAGCCACTGGTTTACCATTGCATCACCGAACAAACCCTTCTCCTCCTAAAACTCACTAGCTGAGCGGGAGACTACAAGATTCTGGACTAGACACTTTGGTTAGCATACGCACATTTTTAGAAAATGAATTATTTAAATTATAGAGGTAATACAAGGTTGTTATGGAGCACCCAAATAACACAGGACAAGTACAAACTGAAAAGTCAAGCGCTCACTCCATTTATCCCTTCTGGTGGCAGAGATATCCACTGTCATTTCCTTTTGTGTTTCTCTAGAATTCTTTTGTGGATACAGAAGAATAGCTATATATATAGTTTTATTGAATGGGTTGAACTTGAAACAAGAAACAGCTTCATTTTTTCTCTTAGCTCTGCTGTTGCTATCTATCACATTATATAGAAGCTTGCTTGCCCCTGAAGACTGGCTTGAACAGACACAATAGCTTTCTGACCACTTTCAGGCAGTGAAAAAATAGTCTAGTTTAGTTCCATTTAAAACTTAAGTGTCACATCCAGTTCAAAGCTTTTCTTTTCCCCTAATCATCGGCCTGACCTGTGGCTCAGACACCTGCAGTGGGAAAGGGGCCATTCATTCTCCTTCTGTCCCCTCCTCCTAGGACCAGAGGAAGAGGGATAAAGGGATAAAGTTCTTTTTATTTAGTGGCTGCTCTCTCGGCTGACATAGTTGCTACACATCTTCTAGTGTGGCAGCAACTTCTTGGGAGGTCTGTCATAGGGGACCTCCTCACTCTCCAGTTTCCTGCTGGCTGACCTATTGGGAGCCTTACTCGGGGCCTGCCCCTACAGGTACAATCAATAGCTTCTTACCGGTGGACTCCCTTTGCCCCAGAGGGCAGCCTTGTTGGGTGGGATCTCATCAAAGCGGTTCTAGTATGGCTACTTTTATTTTTTTAATTGGGATATAATTGCTTTTCAAAGTTGTGTTAGTTTCTGCTGTACAACCAAGTGAATCAGCTATATGTATACCTATATCCCCATATCCCCTCCTTCTTGGACCTCCCTCCCCTCCCCATCCCACTCATCTAGGTCACAACAGAGCATCAAGCTGAGCTCCCTGTGCTATACAACAGGTTAATTCAAAAAGACACATGCACCGCAATGTTCATTGCAGTACTATTTACAATAGCCAGGACATGGAAGCATCCGTGGTGTCCATCGACAGACGAATGGATAAAGAAGACGTGGTACATATATACAATGGAATGTTAGCCATAAAAAGGAATAGTATGGTTACTCTTCATAGCATCCACTAGGCTTATAGGAAACTCATAGGAAATCCAATGGAAAAAGTCTCGACCCACTGAATGCTTGAAGTGCAGCTTGCCCAACCACTGACCCCTCTCCCCGTGTCCTCCGTCATGTCTAGCTCCAGCCAGTGGTAAGTAGGCAGCAGTCCTTTGCTCAGAACTCTCACCTTGTTACGCTGTGGTACACCTAGGTAAGCCTATGAGATGCAAGTGTTAAGCTAGGCAGTAAGAAGCCAGTCTCCCTTTCCTGTAGGTACCTCTTGTCTTGTCAATTATTCCCTTGGGATTTTCATCTATTGGCTGGTTTTGAGGGGAAAAAGAAAAGCATCACAAGACTCTACTCATATGAGTAACCTAAACTCCCCTTTGATTCTCTAGTCTTCTCTCTAGGGCACTTCCCTTTAGAATGCAGGGGTCTTTAACACCTACCGTTTTCAGCTTTGGGGCTTGAAATGAAACTTAAAGACAGTCCATATAATTTAATTCAGCAGATGGGATTATTCTACACATATTATTCTACCATTTGCTTTTCTTGCTAAGCAAAATACTATATCTTGGGCATATTTTCTGTCATTATATGTAGATCTACTTTTTTCTTTTAGTTGCATTTTATTTTTCCTCACACATTTTTCTTCTCTCATGCACGTGACCATTTCATAAACCAGTATTTTTAGAACTGCCTAGTATAGCAAGCAGTACTTTTTTTCTTCTTTTTTAAGATTTTGCATCTTTTAATTGTTGTGGAGTGTCTTAAGAAAGGTTGGGGAATTTGAATATGCCTGTGTTCACTAGGGATGCACCGCTTTACCCTAAGTAGCATAGATCTTTAGAAACAGTTTAATATGTCATTGTATTGATATATGGTGATATATTTAACCAGTTCCCTGCTGGTGGACATTTAACTGTTTCCAGTTTTTCCCTATTATAGACAATGTTACACTGAACATCCATGTGTCTTATATTCTCATGCACTCACTCACTGACTTTTAGTAAGTGAGACATCATAATATCAGATCCTTTCCCACAGAACACTTTTTCAGAAACCACTTTGTAGCTAGAAGGCAGAGAGAAAGACTAGACTCAGGACACATGGGTTCCTGGAAAGGATACTTGAATGATGTTCATCCTGTTAACTTTCCTTTTCAGTAAGAATTCTGCAAGAGTTGCACCTGGTGGGCTCTGAATCCAGGTCATGGACCACTGATCTGAGGCCAATGAGCACCCAGTGCCTGTCATTCAGCAGGAGCTCAATGTGTTTGTTTACCCTGAAGCATGTGAACCATCCCTGTATAATGGCAGGCAGCTCAGGAACAGCTGTGCACATAGCTACAACACACACAGATTGACTTAACTGTACCTTGTAAATCAGGCTTAGTTTCAGCATCATACTGGTCCCTGAGTTATGTCTTCACAGCTCAGCACCCCCAGTAGGGTCATGGGACCCCATGAAAGATGCTTGGCCCAGAGTGTAAATACTTAGAGCACAAGGGAGGAGGTGCCCATACAAAATGTGATCAGAGTATTACTTTCTGAGCCTGGACTGAGTCACATTTAAAGAAATAGCATCTGGTAGAAAAATGCAACTGAAAGTATTTCAAGTGTTTCACCAGGAAGCGTATGTTCATACAGTGCAGTCCTCTTTAGACACCCTCTTAGCTTCAGTCTGTCTCTTTCTTCAGGCAGTGGGTCTAGGACCAAATCTTTCCTCTCTTTTCTCTCTCTCCTTTCCATGAACTCCCCTTATCCCTGAGTCCACTGAGCTCTCCTGTGCACTTCTCTGCTTTTCTAGGCATCTCCCTACTGTGGAGTTCTCCCTTGTTGATCACACACACACACACACACACACACACACACACACACACACACCTCCAGACCTGTGAACTTGTTTTGCTGCACTGTATTCCCTGGGAGGTATAATTCACCCTACTCACACACATGACTGCAGCTTTTCTCACAACCATCAGAACCTTTGGAAATTCCAGGGAATACAATTTTCCACTGCTTTAAACAATAAAGTGTACATGGTAAAGGCATCTTCCCCGGGCTGTCATACATCCTCATCTCACGTCTTCCTCCGTCTATGTGGCAGACACTCTTATTGGACCCTTCTTCCAAATCCTGTTGTACAAGAATCAGAGACATGTGCAAGGCAATGTTTCTGAAGTCTGGCACTGATGCCATTATTTCTGGATGCTTGGGAACGCACATGAGTGTCTTCCTCTCAGGATCAACAGCACCCCTGCTGTGCTCAGTGGCTGTAGCCATCTGGGGAGAGGTTAGCATTGGTTCAAATGCTGCAGTGGATCCTGAAAGTTCATTCTTGGGGACAGATTCTCTCTTAGAGGGAGATCTGAGCAGTGTACCTTCCAGGCTGTCACAGGGCGCCTTCTAACGCTCTCCAGGAGGGCCAGGAATGCTGCCCATCCTAGAAGCACATGATGTGCAAAAGAGCTTAGTTCCTGTGGCTGGATGCAAACTGAGCAGGTCCATTCATAGGAGTCCCTAGCAGCTTCTCTTTAGCAGAACTGAGTGGGCAGCTCTGAGCAGGTCCTCTCCAGGGACAATGATGTTCAGCTTCAGGTGATCTGACATGTGTGCTTGGGTGGGCTCCCAAAGCAGCCCAGAACCCAGAGAATGCGCAACTTATTTTTAAGCAAATGTTTCATCTCTTCTACCATCAGTTATTGAATAGCAATGATGCAACTCTTTTTTTTTTTTAACATCTTTATTGGAGTATAATTGCTTTACAATGGTATGTTAGTTTCAGCTTCACAACAAAATGAATCAGTTATATATATACATATATTCCCATATGTCTTCCCGCTTGCGTCTCCCTCCCTCCCACCCTCCCTATCCCACCCCTCCAGGCGGTCACAAAGCACCGAGCTGATCTCCCTGTGCTCTGCGGCTGCTTCCCACTAGCTATCTACCTTACGTTTGGTAGTGTATATATGTCCATGCCTCTTTATCGCTTTGTCACCGTTTACCCTTCCCCCTCCCCATAGCCTCAAGTCCATTCTCTACTAAGTCTGTGTCTTTATTCCTGTTTCACCCCTAGGTTTTTCATGATCATGATGCAACTCTTGTACTAGTTACAGGTGATGGAACAGAAAACAAGAAGCTTCTGCTCTCAATTTGCTTACAGTTTAATGAAGGAAAAAAGAACTAAGTAGTTAATTATATATCACTTGGAGTAATAACTACAACTAAGGATCCCGATAGGCACAACTAGCATTTGCGAACAGTATAGGGGTCATGTATTAAAAGGAAGTGGAAAGGAGAGAGATGGTTTCTCATACAAGCTTCATCTGTTCGCTCCTTGGAAATGAAATCAGGAAAGTGGAAGTTTTGGAGTCTTAGAGGTCTCCAGAGGAGGGACATCTAGGACCCAGGCTCTGGTCCAGCCCACTGATACCCATAAATGTGGAAATTGGGAAGGGAGCATCGTGATGGGCATAAGGGGTAGAGGTGTCAGAGGCATCTGGGTCTTTTTTTTTTTGCGGTACGTGGTCCTCTCACTGTTGTGGCCTCTCCCGTTGCGGAGCACAGGCTCCGGACGCGCAGGCTCAGCAGCGATGGCTCACGGGCCCAGCCGCTCCGCGGCACGTGGGATCTCCCCGGACCGGGGCACAAACCCGTGTCCCCTGCATCGGCAGGCGGACTCTCAACCACTGCGCCACCAGGGAAGCTCCACCCAAATTTTCTGTATCATGAAGTCATTGAAGTACTTTCCCACAGTCTTCCAACATGGATGGTCAGAGCTGGACCATTAAGAGGCCATGTAGCCAATGTTTTTTCAGGGAGTCTGCCCCTCTGGTGTCCAAAAGTCTCCCTCTCCTGCTCTTGTCCTGTATGGCCAATGGTTTGCCATGCTATATCTGGACCATGGCTATTGGGTAGATGCTTGTCTATGTTTGTCAATCTCTCTGTCTCTCTCGCAGTGCCCCTTGGATTCATTTTTATACCATTTTTAAGAGTTTATGAAGGGGAAGTTAAAAAATGAATGACAATAATATCACTTGTCATTTTTCTTTTCCTTAGAACCTCAGCAGGAGCTGGAGTGGTTAGGAGACCCCTCCAATCCTCACCCAGTGGTGACTTCACCACATCTCTCCTCCCCCTTGGGTTCAGTTCTGGAATTTAAGCCCAAAGGAAATCATCATCATTGCTACACACTGAATGCAGCCCCACTGGAGCAGGGGAATTGGAATAGGGGGGCCTCTGGGAGCCATCCCAGGCTGCATGTGGGCCCCTGTGGCAGCAAGGGAAACATAGTATTCACTGAGACAGTAAGTGAAAATAGGAGAGGAGCTGGTAAGAAAATAGGGCTCAGAGAGAGAATCTCAGAAAGTCAGCAGTCAGGAAAACCAAAGACCCTATACTGCTAACAAAGGGATGCAATTTGTGTGGGATTTTTCAGTGTGGACCCCGTAGTGGGGGAGGAGCAGGAAGAGGCAGAAGATGGCCAAGGGGTGCCTCAGCAGGAGGAACGGACAGGCAACAAGACTCAGGGCCAAAGCGTGCTCATTATGCAGTAACCTCAATTCTCCATCTGGCTTGGTGTTAAAATTAATCTGGATGCAGCAGCAGGAGGTGATGTGTCCAGAGGGCTCAGGCTGGATGGAACTGGCTGAATGTTTTTCACAGCTCACACTGCAGTACCAAAGGGATGCACACAACAAGAGCTGGTCTGTGTCAGCAGAGGGCACTCTTTCCTAAAGGACGGGGCTGACTCTGGAAGACTGGGCTGAGGGAGGAAGGCTCAGCCAGGATAAGAAGAAACCCAACTAGCCATTCTTTTCAGCCAGAGGGGATCAGGGTGCCTCAGTCAGAGCTGAGACAGTGGCCACCCATGTGGTGCAACCAGCGGGACTACCTGATGCTGAAAGAGTCATAGACTTGGGCTGTTGTTTGTTGATGTGGCATTTATTCTATAAATATGGATTGAGTGCTGTCTATGTGTTAGCTGTGGATACAGAAGAGATGGATGAAGAGGCAGTATTTTATGGTGAATAAGAGCGTGGGTTCTGCATATGTATATGTACAACTGATTCACTTTGTTATAAAGTAGAAACTAAGACACCATTGTAAAGCAATTATACCCCAATTAAGATGTTAAAAAAAAACAAAAATAAACAATATATAACATCATTAATATCTTATTAGTGTCTCTATCTGCCTGTACCAAGTTTACAGCTCTGGATAAATCTCCTGCCTCGTCTTAATGAATATTTCTGGAAATAAACAAAAGATGTCTTACTGTCAGTCATTTAAAAAAAAAAAAAAAAAGAGAGTGGGTTCTGATATACAATGCCTGGGTGAGAGACACAGACCCGCCACTTCCTGTGTGATCCTGGGTAATTTACTTAATCTCTCTGGGCTGTGCTGTCTTCTCTAAGATGGCAAAGATGATAAGAACACTGACTCAGGGTTATTCTGAGGGTTAAATAAACTAACACAAATAAGTTCTTTGAACTCTGCCTGGCACACATAAGCTCTCATTAAATGCTGACTATTAGTCTTGTTCTCAAGAAGCTCTCACTTTAGTGAGTCTGTCAAAAAATATTTATTGAGTATTCTGTAATATTTCAGGGACTCTGTCAGGGACTGGGGATGGTGTGGTGAAGACAGATGTGATAGTACCTGCATGGAGCCTACAATCTAGATGGTACAAAAACCCCTTATACATAAATAAAATAGTCGGAAGTATTCTAAATGTGAGAAGGAAGCTAGTGCCAGCTCTGCTCCCACCAAACATGGTGAGCTTGGGCAAGTTACTTCATCTCTCTAGCTCTCAGTTCTCTTCATCTAGAGAGGAGGAAGATCAGCTTGATCACGGGTTTTGCAGACTGGTTGCCATCATGATAGTAGCACTGTCAGATCCACCTGGCAGTTCAACGGGTCCATCATGGGGTGGTTCCACTGAATCTGAAGGGCCATACATACATCTTTTTGTCCCCTCCTTGCACATATTAGAAGCCACTATGGTCTCCCATGATGCTTTTAGGATGAGCATTGTCTTTCCATCCACAAAGGTGGGGATCCTTGACCAAGCTGATCTCTGAGATTCTTTCTAACTTCAATATTCAGATTCCATGAAAACTTCTTCCCTGTGGATCTGCTAGCAGGTCTGGAATATTCTGTTCTTTCTCTATCAAGATGCAGTTATTACTTGTATGGGGTATTATCTTTTGCTGTAACTTCAGTTGATCAGATGTGAGTTGCCTGTAGCCATAGGTCTTAGAGCCATAGGAACTCTCAATAGTGATGCCCTGGAGGTCAGTATCATAATAGAGGACCTCTGCAGAGGGAACGCCACTCGATGTTCTGTGGTAACCTAAATGGGAGGGAAATCTGAAGAGGAGTAGCTATATGTATATGTGTGGCTGGTTCCCTTTGCTGTACAGCAGAGACCGGCACGGCATTGCGAAGCAACTACACTCCAATAAAAATTAATAAAAAAAATAATAGAGGGCCTCTGGGTCCTGGCTGTTAGAACCCAGCTGAGGGTGAAACTAGCCTTCTGCTTCTGAATGACAACTGAATAATTGGCTCACGTTGAAAGCCTTGAATGGGCAATGGCAGCTCTGGCTGTGATTTTCAGAGTTTCTGATTGATCTGCCCCCCATCTGACTTGAAAATCGTAATGTTGTCTGAACCATCCTCATGAAGCAGCACAAAGCTCTGCAGTGTCATTTGTGTGAACAAAAGTCAGGTAGGATGATGGCCTTTTGGGGTGCTGGCAGTTACAGAAAAGGCACCTGGTATCTCCCCTTCACTCACGAAGGATGTATATGAACATCTCAGAGGGCTCAGTTCTCTCCAGGATGTCTCATACATCTGATAGGTCAAATGCTTTGATCTAGTACAGGAAACACAAGTAAACTCTGCTGGGGTTCCTGGTTGTTCTTAGTTATGAAAAGGAGACTATGGTGCCCACTGTTTGCTGACCCATCCCAAAGCTGCCCTGATGTTCAAATTAGATGCCTGAATGCCTACAGCAAATCAGCAAATCTTCTGAGTGTGCACTGTGCTGGTGCCTTCTGCCCATGGTGAAACATGGGTTAAGGTATAATGACTGTGATCAGGACTGATGGACTCTGTACTGCTGGCCTGGGCTTGGGAAAAGTGTGTTATCTATGTTCTCAACCTTCTCATCAGTCTCTCTACTCTTCAGACTCTCCATATACCCACCAACAGGGTATTCGTAAAATAGGATGAACAGTGTTTCTTATCCTCTTATCAGCCTTCAGAGGTTTCCTGCACCAACCAAGTAAAGAGCTCCTTATTGGAGCATTCAGTGCCCTTTACAGTCAAGTTCCAACTTGCCTGTCTAATGTCTCTGTATCATTTTACTCATTGACCTCTGTATCTGTCAACCCAGGATGCCATACTGAATACCACAGACTGGGTGGCTTAAAAAACAGAAATTAATTTTCTCCCAGTTCTGGAAGCTGGAAGTCCAAGATCAAGGGGCTATCAGGGCTGGTTTCTGGTGAGGCCTCTCCTCCTGGCTTGCAGGTGGCCGCCTTCTCACTGTGTCCTCACGTGGCCTTTCCTCTGTGCAAGCACACTCCTGGTGCCAGTTCTTCTTCTAAGGACGCCAGTCATATTGGTGTCCTTACGACCTCATTTAACCTCAGTTACCTCCTTAAAGATCCAGTCTCCAAATACAATCACATTGGGGGTTGGGTCGTCAACATATGAATGGTGGGTGAGGCACAATTCAGTCCATAGCAACCTCTAAACACATTGTGACTTTTCATATTTCTGTGGCTTTTTCACCTGCCAATCCCTAATGGTACCATCCTGTTCCTTACTTCCTATCTACTGAACTTTTACTTACTCTGCCCAGTTTAAACGTACCTTTGAGGAGGCCATAGAAAGCAGTGGTTACCACCTGGGGAGACAGACCTTAGTGTGAACCCTAGCCCACCATCTCTAGTCATGAGACTTTGAACAGGTTACCTACTTCTTACTTAATAAAATGGGAAGAACATAATTTTCCTTAGAGGGCTGTTCTGATAGTTAAAAGTCATAATGCTGGTAAAGTTGCTCATCCCAGTGTGGGGCACACAGTAAGCCTCTAAGAGAACTATTCTTGGTAATTTTATAGAATCTTAATAAAATTCACCATCTGTAAAGATAGATTCTATTTCTGTCAGAATACTGGATTTATTTATTTATTTAGGCTATGCCACGTAGCTTTCGGGATCATAGTTCCCTGACGAAGGATTGAACCTGGGCCATGGCAGTGAGAGCACTGAGTCCTAACCACTGGACCCCCAGGGAACTCCAGAACACTGGATTTAAAGAGGAATCTTTACATATACGTGTCTGATACTAGATTATGAAACTCCCTAACAGTGAAGAACTATGTCTGACTCATCTTTCTCTATATATACCTTAGGCCATGCATATTATATAACAGAGGTTTCATGACAACAGCTCCAAAGAGTTTGCAGTTGGTAAGTCAGTTCTGAACATTCCAGCAGACGTTTAGCACCGAAAACATCGCTTTCTCTTTGAGTATCTATTCAGTTCTTTGCTTGCAGAGTCATGAAGACAAGAATCTGTTGAAGAATGCCTTCTGCATTCGCCCTCCTTTTGCATAGGGAGAAGGCAGGTCTGTTCAGGGCAGCTCCAGTATCTAAGAACAGAAGCCGCTGGTAGCTAT
Organism: Delphinus delphis; assembly: GCF_949987515.2. NCBI lineage: Eukaryota > Metazoa > Chordata > Mammalia > Artiodactyla > Delphinidae > Delphinus > Delphinus delphis. The sequence goes on along the minus strand of NC_082683.1, from coordinate 113,734,482 downwards.
GGTCAGCCTGACACAAAAGGACAGCTTAAGTTACTGTGACCTCTGTAAAAACTAAGAAGCAAGGTGCCCTTTCAGGACAAGTTTTCTCTACTCAGCATCTGGTTGCTTATTTTACCATCCAGTGTTAGGAAGGGGAGAGAAAGAGGTGTTTTGAGATTGATTTTTCTTGTCTTGCTCACTGAAACCGACTCTGTGAGAGAGTGGAAGTTCTCAAGAAGATTGAGAGATGTGGGTTAGATATAAGATCGCTTGGAAGACAGAGATTCAATCAACTCCCACCTCAACACACAGTAGTGCCCTTTTTCTTGCAGGGTAGAAGTGTCCATGTTCATCTGTGTGAGTCAAGGGTGGAGGTTCATGTCCCCCATAGGGACTATGTCGTGTGAGTTGGAGGGGTTCAGTAGCCCACTCTGTGGTTCCCATGGGGCTCTGGGCTCACAGATATGAGCTAGTAGGGACCACAGACAGACTCTCTGATCTAAGAGAGAACCTCAGTCTCTGTGCTGATGGGGACACTTTTCTAGGAGTGACAATGATACAGGGAAGAGGGGAGAACTATGATGAAGGGAGATTGACAAGAGTTTAGAATAAAAGGTAGTGACAACTGCTGTCCTTACTGACTTGAGGCAAGGAGCAGGAAAGGATAGGAGTGACTCAGAGATGGCAGCTGGGGCCAGTGAGAGAATGTTGAAATCTACAACAGAAATAGGACATGAGGAAGGGAATTAGTTCTGTAGAAGAAGAGGTTTTTGATTCTAGATGAGTTAAGTTGAGATGACTGAAATGCCTGAACAAAACTTCTAGTAGTGGAACAGTCCTTTAAACATGGAGCTCAGGAGAGAAGTTAGGGGATACAGATTTTTGAATTATTTGCATAGAAGCCATAGTTAAAGCTCTGAAAGTGATGGGATTCTTGAGAGTAGAAAGGCTAGAGGGAAGAACCAGGCCTTGAGAAACAATCCATCAAAAGGATGAGGAAGTCCACAAAGGACCGAGCAAATGTGAGGTTGGAGTAAGATTGAGCCCCGAGAGATTTAGGGAAGCAAGGGAGAGATTTGCTGGAGAGATGAGGTTGCAAACTAAAAGTCAATTGCTGCAGAGAAGGTAAGAATGGGAAGTCCTATCAGGCTATTGTGGTTAGACATTAGGTGGTCATGAGTAAGCTTTAAATCAACCAACAGGAGATAACAGAGGAGACTTGCTATGGGCTGAGTCGTGTACTCCAGAAATTCATGTGTTGAAGTTCTAACCCCTAGGACCTCAGAATGTGACTGTATTTAGAGATAAGACCTTTAAAGAGGCAATTAAGTTAAAATGAGACTATTAGTGTGTGCTGTAATCCCAATATGACTGGTGTCCTTATAACAAGAGGACATTTGGATACAGACACATACAGAGAGAAGTCCATGTGAAGACACAGGAAGACCACGACCATCTGCAAGTCAAGGAGAGAGGCCTCAGAAGAAACCAACCCTGCCAACACCTTGACCTTGGACTTTCAGCCTCCAGAATGGTGAGAAAGTAAATTTCTATTGTATAAGCCACCCAGACCCTGGTACTTTGTTATGGCAGTCCTGGAAAACGAATACAAGACCAAATATAGTTTATCCATCACTCTCTTTTCTGGATCCAAAAAAAATCAGAATGTCAGCAGCATGGAGGATGATCTAGTGAATGAGGACACAATCCCTCTCAGGGCCAGCAATCAATGTAGGGGTCTGTAAGATCTTAAGTAGTTTTCAGTTTGTCTAAATATTAGAATCACCTGGGGAATAAAATGAATTAGAAAATCTTGATTCCTGGGCATCATGTCAGATTCTTAAAGAATTTGGAAGGGAGATCCAAGCATCCATACCTTTTAAAGACCCTCGGTGATTCCAATGTGCAGTCAAGATTGAACCAATGACCTCATGAGATATGCATTCACCACAGGCCAGGGAAACAGACTGCATGTCTGAAAGCCCCCTCAGGCAGTGAAGGCCTAGCCATGCTGGGAAGTCCACAGGGCCTGGGAACTCTAGGAGACACAGACTCAATGATCACTGCATTTGGAAGGCCCATGGCATGGGTAGGACTTTTAGGTGATAGAAGACACACTCCTTCTTTGTCCCCCAGAATGTAGTGAATCCTTGAGAAGTTGTCAGGAGGAAAATGTGACAGGTGCAGATTGAGCAATAAAGATATTAATTAATCTTTACTCCAGTAGCCTCTAAGAGAATCAATAGTTGGTGGAAAATAAAGAGAATCAATGCTTAGTAGGGTAGTTTTCATCTTCACATTCAAGACCAATTCCCATTTAACAAACTAGGAATTGACATGTCCGTGTTATAGGAGAGGAAGCTGAAAGGCTCTGCAGGATTAGATAATTTTCCTAAAGACACAGGTCTGGTAGAGATGGATTTTGAATCCAAGTCTGTCTGACTAAAAAAATTCATGATATTGCCATCATACCGTGCTTCCTCCCCAGTTAGGGGGAGTGGGCCAGGATGGGAAGTATGGTAGACTTGCACTGTGTCAACTTAGTTAAGCAGGAAGTAAGTTCGCCAGAATTCCCTCCCCTGCATAGTTCTACGTAAGCGTGGACCACACAAGATATTTGTGGAAGGTTCGCAAGGTGGAAGTAAAGTAGTAGCTCTCTATCCTTTTTCTGCTTTGAGAGGCATAGCTGTACCCAAGACGCTGTGTGGTTCTCTCTCTAGTAGCTCACTTTGCTGGTGTGGGGCAGCAGTCTGCAGCTCAGCTCCTACCAGATCTTCTCCTTCAGCTCTCTGACCCCTGGGCCTCGTTCATGTCTAGCTTAGTGATGAAGGGTGCTGACTTCTCCTGCAGGGCAACCTCATCATCAATGTGGATGGCTTGCAATTCTCAGCGACTAATGCATGTCTCAGCTATTCTCATAGGTACCACTCATTCATGCAGGTTCCAGAGTGTCCTTGCTTCTCATAAATGCCTGCTCTGTGGACGTCAGGCTGCCACATCAGACACAGAAAGCTCTTTAACCAGTCCATCTTCAACCCAACCATAGACTGTTTGACAGTTCCCAGAATTGTGTAATGCCAAATATCTACAGTAATATTCTTTATTCTATATATTGCCTAGTGGTTCTGTTTCTTTAACTGAGACCCGATGACACAGGAAGCATGGTGCCCAAAGCTTTTTGAGTGCACAAAGTAGAATCACTATACTGAGAAATCTTGTTCTTAGATATCTCTCACTTGGGCAACTTGTCAGAGGTACTGCCACATGCTCTCAAATCAGACAGTAGTTTTGGGCCACAAGGGTTGAAATTATGTGTCAGATCAGTGGCTTGTGGCTCATGGCCCAGGGATAGCCAACCAGTGACAAAAAGTGTCTCTGCCTCACTGCACTGGGTCCTGGGGCCTTTGTCAGCCTCACAGGCATAGTTCCCAGATGTTCTGGATCAGAGAGAGGTCGAAGGATGGTCCTTCTCCAAAAGGGGCTGAAATGTTATCCCCATGATAAAACTGATACAAGTTTGTGGGAGAGACTCTCTCTTTAAGCCTGGCAGTGGAGCTCCACCATGTCCCCCATGTCATTTTGAATCCCAGGAGCCCTGATGGTTATGGCAGAGTGAGAATCTGGAGATGACAGAGATAAAGGAGCTGTTAGAAAAGGCCTCACTGCTTCCACAAATACCCTGTCCTATCTCTCCATCTACTCAAGGGGGCTAGAGTAGGCAAATAGTCCATTCCTAATATACAGCATCCCCACAGTCCTGACCTTACGTTCAGAGGAATCACCCCTAGAGCTCTTATGAGGAATTTTGGACAGCATTTTTCTGTGCAACCTTCCTGATCTTGGATTTCCATAAATTCCACATGGTGATCTTCCCAGGGCCTTTCAGTACCTTTTTTTACCATCACCACAAATAATAGCAGTATCACCAAGGAGGTAGCAGGGTATCTCATAGGCTCTGCCATGTAAAGTAGCTAAATGTGGACTTCCCTGGTGGTGCAGTGGTTGACTCTGCACTCCCAATACAGGGGCCTTGGGTTCGATCCCTGGTCGAGGAACTAAGATACTGCATGCTGCACGGCGTGGCCTGAAAAAAGTAGCTAAATGTGTTCTGTAGGACTGGTCTCTGGGTCACCCTTGAAAAGTTCTCATGATCCCTCTGGGGACAATGACCCTAGTTTGGGAATTGCTCGTTGAGATGAGTGAGTGCAAATGTACTTCTCATAGTGATATTTACCCATCCCCTAAAAATATGGTCATGGCTATTCCCAGCTGCACAGAATCACTCTCCCTCACAACAGTTCACTTTCTGGAAGTACTGAGGGCTCCTCCCCGGAAATTCTCTCTGCCTGCTGTGCACCAGGAGAATGTGGCACTCTTTTTCACTGAGAAGACAAGAACAAGCTTCTCTCAATAACTTACCCCTGCTCTGGGGAAGGGGCTGGGCTGGGACTCAGTGATCACTCTAGATTCAGAGCTCACTGGGTGAGTACAAGATGTCACAGGTTGGGTTTCCAGAGAAGCAGACCTTGACATGGAAATTAGCATGTAGGAAATTTATCAGGGAGTGATCTCAGTATCAAAAATTGCCAGAGGAAGCAAGCTTGTATAGAGGGAGAAGCTGAAGCTGGGCTTTGAAGCAGTCTCCGCAAAGGTCTCAGCCAACCCCCATAGATAGCGTGGGCTGGGATGTTCTCTCAAAGTGGTCCTGAGTTGGAGTGAAGGGGCCCTGCTTCTATACCCCAGTGATGATCAACCATTGGATGCATTACTGTGGGAAAGGAAAGTGATCTTGAATAAAGTGACCAAGGCACTTTCCCAAGAGGGCCGATGACTGCAGGCTATCTGCCAGTGGAAATCTTAGCACCTGGGGGAATAAGTCCTCCATTCCTGACCGAGGATCTGGGCGGTGTATCACAGCATCCATTACACAAAATCAGAGTCGATTTTAACCATATATCTGTGGAGATGGACAGCACTCTTACCTCCTTGCTTAGGAACATATGGCCTCCTGAAACAAGAACTCATTTCAGGAATTCTGATTTCCCTAGGAGGGTCAGGGTAGGCAGCTACAGTGACATCATTGGGCATGTGCCTGGGGGCTTATCGGGTAGATCTGGGGGAGGACACTGGACAACATTAACCCTCATTTGAAGGACACCCCAAAGACCATAAATCCCTCTTTCTTCTCATGTTTCCACACTTATCTCAAGCCCAAGTGTTTCCAGTGTGGCCATGACCACATCTTCTCTCTGCTCCGGTCTATACTGTCTCTCTCTCTTCTGTAATGTTCCAGGTTTGTGCGTGGTGGCTCCCAAGTGTTTTCCAGCTTAGTGTCGGAAGGGATCACTCCTCATACCCCCACAACCTCTGTGGTCAGCTGATGGCACCCCATCCCCATAATTACTGTAAATACTTGGTGGTTTGACTGATTGGAAGGAGCAAGGTTACAGGGATGCAGAGGAATTATGCATCTTGAGATTACTGTAATATCATGATAACTTCCCCAGTCTTATGCACCGATGAGAAATAGAGAAGACCAGGATGGCTGACAGGACCTATCTGCTTTCAAGCAGAGCCCCGTTTCCAAGATCAAAACTGAAAAAGAAGAAACAAATACAGTCCCCCTCTTCTCAGCCCCAGTCTGGCAGACTGGTCCCTCTGACACTGCTTATACGAGCCTGGGATTATTGACTCTCTTCCCATACATGGTGACCTTTGCATTCTCTCCCAGTCATCACTACACCAGAGGCTTTTTTCCCTCTATCCCCAGAATGTGAAACTCCTGGGGTTTGCTTCAGCCTTTTGCCAGAGCTCTGCCCATTTTGCAGGAGCTGGTGTAAAGTTGGGTTACTCATATCTGGAAGAATCTGGTGCTTGAACTCCTCCATAGACTACTAGTATCTGAATATATATATATATATATATATATATATATATATATATATATATATATATATATATATATATATATATCTGAATCATTTTGCTGTACACCTGAAACTAATGCAACACTGCAAATTAAGTATACTTCAATTAAAAAAAGGTTTTAAAAATGGGCAAGTAGTTATTTCATAGAAAAGGAAACCCAGAAGGCTAACACACGTGATAATTAGAAAAATGGAAACAAAATTGCCAGTGAGATCTCTCTTTATGCCCACTGGGTTGGCAAAATTGAAGCACTAACTAATGCCAAGTGTTACTTGGGATGTCAGGTTAGGGGATGGTCATGCACTGATAGAGGCAGTAGCAATTTGGGGGACCACCTGGCAGTCCTTGTTGCATTAATCCCACTCCTGGATATATATTCAGAGAAATTCTCACACAGGTTCTTGGTGGGACATGAAAAAAGAAGTTTGTCAGTGTTTGCAGTAGTGACAAGTTGGGGATAATCTAGGTGTCCATCACTGGGGGATTAGATAAGGAAAGTGTGGTGAAATAATGTGCAGAAGTTAGGAGCAATGAACTAGATGTACACACAACAGCATGGATGGATCAAAAAATAGCACCAAGTGAAAAACAGAGCAATACCATAGGTAAATAAAAAATTTAGGCTCGGGCTTCCCTGGTGGCGCAGTGGTTGAGAGTCCGCCTGCCGATGCAGGGGACACGGGTTCGTGCCCTGGTCCGGGAAGATCCCACATGCCGCAGAGCGGCTGGGCCCGTGAGCCATGGCCACTGAGCCTGCGCGTCCGGAGCCTGTGCTCCGCAACGGGAGAGGCCACAACAGTGAGAGGCCCGCGTACCGCAAAAAAAAAAAAAAAAAAAAAAAAAAAATTTAAGCTCACCAAAAATGATATTCAACACATGTAAGTGAAGGAAACACATCAAACATATTAGAATGATTGGAGGCCAAGGAATGAGAATAGCCACTAAAGATACAAGGCCGTAGATAAAGAAAACTAGAGAAAATAGGTATGGGCCCACAGTGGGAGTGAGCATGAGCTGAGGAGTGTGATTAACTAGGCACCAGAGGTGACAAAATAGAGATGAAGGAAAACAAAACACACCAAAAAATGAAGGAAGTAATAAGAAGAGAAAATATAGAATAAAAAAGCAAACTGTTAATAAAATAAATGTTGTATTCAGTACAAAACCAAAAAACTGTATGTTACATTAACACAACACTGTAAATCAATTATACTTGGATAAAATAAATGAAAAACGAAAACCAAAACCAAAACATACCCGTATATGCTACATATAAGAGACATCTAAAGGAAAGTTGCTCAGAAAGTTAGAAGTGAAAGATTGGACAAAGACATATGAAGCCAAAAAGCACTGGATGAGAGTGGAAAAGGCTAAAATATATGAGAAAGCTCTAAGCCTCATAAATCTTTGGAATTAAATACCATGCCATCAAAATACTTGACATATGGACTGCAGGAAATGGAAGGAAAAATAAACTTAATCACAATGACAAAAACAAATGATGCCTGTAGACCCACAGCAGATCAAGTAGATAAAAAATAAGGGTGCATATGATTCAAATGATATATGATTAATAAGTGGCTAATGAATATATATTGAACTCCCGATTCTGTTAACAGAGAATTCACTTTCTTTTAAGTACTCATAGATGATCTACCAAAATTGACCATATTTTAGGTCACAAAGAAAACCTTTAAAAATTATAAAAGCAATCAAATTATTTTAAAAATCACAAAATTGAGGGAAAAATCCTTTCATCAGGCAATTAAAAAATTCCTCTTTTAAATAACTTTCAAGGTCAAAGAAGAAAATAAAACTGATATTACAGACTTGAAAATAATTATATCAAAACATTACCTATCAAAACTTAAGGGATATGATTAAAACTCGTCTTTAAACAATTGGAAAGAGTACCAACAAGGAAAAATGAAAGTAAATGAACTAAGGATTGAAATTAAGAACAGGAAAATATCAACAAAACTAATTAAGATAAAAGCAAACATTACTGAATAAAACAAACAGAAAAACCCCAACAGAATATGTGAATAAACTCAAAAGCTTTTCTATGAAAAATAGATACACCACTGAATAGACTGATCAAGAAAGAGGGGACAATGAGTAAATATACAACTTTTGAAAACCTGCATTAAATGGATGACTTTCGAAAAAGTATAAATTACCTTTTTTTTTTTTGCAGGTAGAGGCAGTTAAATAAACAGAACAACAATCATGAAAAACAATGAGAACATTGTTAGGAGCCACACGTTACAAACATATCAAGCCAGATGGTTTCACACACTAATATTTATTAGTCTTCAAAGAAAAGATAAATTTAGTAGTATTTAAACATTTTTTGAGCAATCACAGAGAAAGAAAACTTCCAAAATAATAAGAAACCCTAATATGTATAAAATGGAAAACTAATAAGAACCTGCTGTATAAAAAAACAAATAAAATTAAATTTAAAAAAAAAGAAACCAACACAGCATTGATCAAATCTTTTCAAAGAAAGCATAAAAAGCTACAGAGAAATCCTCATTATGAATATCTATGCAAAAGTTTTACATAAGATATCAATACTATCAAATTGGATTCCATAGGATATTAATATATGTCATAGCCAGGTAAGATTGCGATAATTATTTATTATCAGGAAAACTGTTAATGAAGGAATATATATTTTCAGTTTTCTTCTTCCCATATCCACTAAGATTCAAAACTTAGGTACAAATTTCTAAAAGAAAACACCCATTCAAATATTTTTTGAGACTTAGACACTACTGAAGTTTTGGGGGGCTCACAGGATAGGTTACATCATGGAGCATGTGGCTTTTTCCTTTTCTTCAGTTTGCACACCCAAACCCAATCAAGATACTCAGCAGAACAAAAGACCTTATGAATCGACATTCTCCTGAGGGGAGCGATCAAGATGGTTAAGTAGTAGGACATGAAGCTCACCTCCTCCCACAAATACATCAGAAATACATCTACTGATACATGTGGAATGATTCTCACAGAATATCTACTGAATGCAGGCAGAAGATCTCAGACTTCCAAAAGGGCAAGAAAATTTCCACGTAACCGGGTAGGACAAGATTCTCCTGAGAGGTCAGTTTTTGTGAAAACACACACACACACATGTATAAAATATACAAACAAATATATTCATTCATATATATTTATATATTCACAGAACATTTTAGAATTATCAGAATATTAACAGCAGTTACTTCTGAGTATTAAAATTTTGGCTAATTTTCATTTTCTTTTTTGCATACTATTCTTTTTATAATATGCTTTATATTTGTAATTTAAGAAAATATTTTAAAAAGAAATTATTTAGGACCTAGTTTCTTCCCAAGTCACTTGGAAACAAAATTAAATACTGTACCCATATTTTCTTTTCTTTTCTTTCTTTATTTTTAAAAATTTCTTTATTTTTATTTATTTTTAATTCTTGGCTGCATTGGGTCTTTGTTGCTGCACATGGGCTTTCTCTAGTTGCGGCAAGCGGTGTCTACTCTTTGTTGCAGTGCATGGGCTTCTCATTGTGGTGGCTTCTCTTGTTGTGGAGCACAGGCTCTAGGCACGCAGGCTTCAGTAGTTGCGGTGCGCAGGCTCTAGAGCTCAGGCTCAGTAGTTGTGGTGCATGGACTTAGGTGCTCCGTGGCATGTGGGATCTTCCCGGACCAGGGCTCGAACCCGTGTCCCCTGCATTGGCAGGCGGATTCTTAACCACTGCGCCACCAGGGAAGTCCCTACACTTTCTTTTATTTTGTCTGTTTTATATGCCCACAAGTCTACCAACAGATGTAGGGCCCATCTCAATTAATTCCTTGCTTGTTTCACCTCAGGAGCTGCTACATCTGCCCAAGAAAGTAGTATTGGGATCCCCAGACAGTTCTGGAAGAGACTGGAAAAGCCAGGGCCGGGGCCAAGGAGTCAGTATGGAGGGAGAATTTCTTCAAGCTTGGCTTCTTTGGGAGCTGGATTTTGCCCCAGATGCAGGCACAGTTGAAACTTTGGCTCAGAAGAGCAATTTAGAGTCCTGTTGAGGGGAGCCGCAATGGAGCCGCAGGTAAAGCATTAAGGTCTGTCCAGAACTGTTGGACCAACCAGGCCTGGGAGGCCAAAAAGGAGAGAATCTGAGGCCTGCTCAGTCTCCAGTCTCTAGTCTCCCTATCTTCAAAAAGAACTAGGCCAGAATGCTGTAGAGAAAAGGGAAAATGGAGGTCAGAAGAGGGAGATCTGAAAAGGGATTTTCCAGACAAACTCACCGTGTCTCCCTGGTGAGGTGAAGCCCAGTATAAGGAAGAAGGCCAAACCTGAGCCCCAGACCTGTCCCTCTCATGGAGACCATCCCAAATCAGTAAGCTGGCCCTGGGGCTTCTTCCTGGACTTTGCTGTTTCCAAAAGGTCTTTATGAGTGATGAGTGTTCAATCTTGTCCCAGCTCTGTCAGGAAGCTGGGCCAGGTATTATCTCACTTTTCTGACAGAGATAATGAGCTTCAGAGAAGTTTGCTGCTTCTATGGCTGGTAAGTGGGTGAAGCAGGCAGGTCTCAAGCTCTGCATAGCTGACTATAAATCCTGGATCCTTTCTGGTTTCCAAAGCTGATTCATTTCCCTGAATGAGCCACAGGCCTTTAGATGTTCCTAAAACTGGGCATGGGCTCAATAGTTCTAAAGACCCTTCTTTTCACCACCTCTCAAGGGCTGCTTCTGCACTCCTGGCCCAGGGCACTGGGGTGCTCCGCCAGAGATAGGGTCTGCGGCTGGGCCTGAGGGAGCAGTCCCACTGGCTTCTGCTCTAGTCACAAGTGTTATAGAGGCTTTGGGATCTGCAGTGGGCTTTCTTTATTTTACTTCCACCCTCAGTTTGTGGCCTGGTTTCCTTGACGGACCCAGAGTCTTTCTAATGTCCTTCCCATCCCCCACCCCCTGTCCCATCAGGATCTTGAGAGAGAAGGAGCATCTGGATCTTCCCCACCCAGTGCTCCTTCTATTCTGGGATTCATTTTGATGAGTAGAGTTGTTTAGGGGACAGAACGCAGAAGAGCTGCTGGGATTATAGAACAATATAAGCAGTGTGACCTGGATTAAAATCACTCAAACTGTGTAATTCTATGCTTTCATAATTATTTTCCTGGTATTATGGCCAAACTCATGGCTGTGAAAATGCCAACGTCTTATCTTTTGAGGTGGCAGATACAGGCTAATAACAGCATGCATAAGAGAGTCCTTTATAATTCTGGACTACCTAATATGAGCTAACAGTGTTGTCCTGACCACATGCTAGTATAGAATGGGTGAGTGGTTCTAAAGGCAGCAGGGGCAATGGGGAGTATCAAGGTGGATTGGAGGCAGCATAGAGAAGGGCCTCGGAGGGGGTAAGCCAGTTCCCATGCCCCAGGCCCTGCCATCACCCACCTTCACACACTACGCCTGTATCCTCATCGTGCCCACAGTCAAAGGTCTCCACCTGTTCACATTCAGCCAGGGCCTCTTCTGTCCCATTGCACAGTGCTACCTGAATAAATAAAGGTCGGTCATCTTCTGCCACTGGCAGATACAACACGCCTGCAGGTGTGTGTCTGGCTGCTCCACAGCCCAGCTCCCGGCACACCATGGCCACATCCTTCATGTCCCAGCCATCATCACACAAAGTGCCCCAGAGACCTTCCTTTTCCACCTCCACCCACCCATTGCAGTGGTGGGCACCATTCACCAATCGGATTTTGGGTGGATGTTCTGCAAACAGAAGGGGTCAGAGCACACTGAGAAATGTCCTCTTCAGCTTCCCTGGTGGCGCAGTGGTTAAGAATCTGCCTGCCAATGCAGGGGACACGGGTTCAAGCCCTGGTTCGGGAAGATCCCGCATGCCATGGAGCAACTAAGCCCGGGCGCCACAACTACTGAGCCCACGCTCTAGAGCCCGTGAGCCACAACTACTGAGCCCATGTGCCACAACTACTGAAGCCTGCGCGCCTAGAGCCCGTGCTCCGCAACAAGAGAAGCCACCGCAATGAGAAGCCTGCACACCGCAACTAGAGAAAGCCCTCACGAAGCAACGAAGACCCAACGCAGCCAAAAATAAATAAATAATTAAATAATTAAAAAAAAAAGGAAATGTCCTCTTAGGGCAGTTCCCAGTGTTAAGAGAGGTTGTTTGATAGTGCTGGTGATATGTGGTGTGGGGGTAGGGGGCTTGCTGAGTTGGGAACCACAGAGCTTTGCTCTATCCTATGCTATTACCATCTCCTAAGAGCATCTCACCCCACCTAAGGCCCTCACTCAAAGACACCTAGGAAAAGTTTTTGCTTTCTGAAAACAAAGGAATATGGGCACGTAGAGACTTATGGTTTGATTCTTATGAGCTCAGAAAATCTTAGAAAAAGAGAAGGTTAGAACTAGATCTTTCCCAGAAATGGACACCGAGGCTTAGAATAGGGAAAGGCCTAGAATAGGTCAGTTGAGTTACTCAGTTTCCTTTTGCTCCACTCTATTACTGACTTCACCAATCACAGGCTCATATTCTCTGCAGAGAGAAAGGGGTGAACACATCACACAGACTGGTCAATCCCTAATCTTTGCCTATTTTTTTTTGTTGTTGTTGTTGCAGTACGCTGGCCTCTCACTGTTGTGGCCCCTCCCGTTGCAGAGCACAGGCTCCGAACGCGCAGGCTCAGCGGCCATGGCTCACGGGCCCAGCCGCTCCGCGGCATGTGGGATCTTCCCGGACCACGGCACGAACCTGTGTCCCCTGCATCGGCAGGCGGACTCTCAACCACTGTGCCACCAAGGAAGCCGTCTGTCTATTTATTTGGTTTTTGTTTTTTAAACTGGAGTAATGTGTAAAGAGACTCTTTTCTCTAGGATATCTAGCAGAAAGGAGGGATATAAGCCTGGAGATGTCAGTGGCCAGCTTTGCCTGTCTGAGAGTTAAGCTAATGGAGAAATGCAGAGGAAAGAGGGGAGGCAAAGACAGAATGCTCGGCCAGTCGCACATTAGCCATGTCCATACCTGACCCCTCCCACCAACTTCATTTCTTTTTTTTTTGGGACCAAGCCATTTTGTATGGGATTTCTGTCATTAACAACCAAAATGTCACATCTTACACAGTCAATTACCAAGTTCTTGGCAAAGCCTCTGTAAAAAGCTAAATTTAAAAGAATTATAGGTAATAATGTGAATATGATTCTCAAAAATTAATAGATTAAAAAGAGCAAACATATGTAAGACTCTATAGAAACTGAATAGATCAAGCAGCTAGCTTAATTTAATAAAAAAAAAATACTGAACTTTGTATATCCTAAACAGAAAATTCACATTCTTTTCAAATTCCATTTATAGTATTTAGAAAACTGTTGACTGTGTGTTAGGTCATAAAGAAATTCTCAGTAAATCCCCAGTGTAAAAACTATGCAGACCATATTCTTTGATAAAATTTAATACAAGGATAATACAAAAATCTATAATGAAAAGTTTTTTAAAAAATCTATAAGAAATTAATAAAATAGAAGATAAAAATGTATTCATAAGAAGTGGTTGTCTTAAGTTATAAAATAAATATGTGAAACATATTTCACATGCTTTGGAAACTAGACAAATAAAAATATTATACATCAAAACTTGTAGGATGAGATAAAATGGTACTGAGAAGAAACCATGCAGTTTTTAATGCACTTATTAGGAAACAAAGATGAAAAATGAATAAGACATTAAAGAACTACATAAAATAAACTTAAAAAGGAAGAAAGATATACTGAAGATAAAGGAGAAATAAATGAATTAGAAAACCAAAAACCAAATAGATTTGAATTAAAGATAACAAACCTAGGGCTTCCCTGGTGGGCTTCCCTGGTGGCGCAGTGGTTGAGAGTCCGCCTGCCGATGCAGGGGACACGGGTTCGTGCCCCGGTCCGGGAAGATCCCACATGCTGCGGAGCGGCTGGGCCCGTGAGCCATGGCTGCTGAGCCTGCGCGTCCGGAGCCTGTGCTCCGCAACAGGAGAGGCCACAACAGTGAGAGGCCCGCGTACCACAAAAAACAAAAACAAAAAAAACCCTGGCTCTTTAAAAAGAGGAATAAAGACAAACCTCTGGCAAATATGATTAAGAAAGGGGTCACACAAACCAGAAATGAGAAGAGCGCATAATCACATCTATAAAGGCTGTCTGAAAATTCGATGAGAATACTATGTATTAAATTTGGGTAAAATCATCCAAATTATTTTAACAAAGGATAGAAAATTTGGAGAATAATAAAAAAGAGGATTTGACAGTGGAGGTAAAGATCTAACAGGCTCAGAATGTTGTTTGGGCTAGTTCCAAAGACTTATCAAATAGCAGATAATTCCAATATGGTTTTAAGCTGCAGGGCACAGAAAATATGGAAAACCTCTGAAAACATTCTTATGAGGCTAACCTATCCCTGAAACCAAAACTAGTTCAAGAAATAAAACTCACTTTTAAATAAAGATGCAAACATTTGAAATAAATATTAGTAAGTTGTATGTAGCTGCTACCTATGATGATATAACAACTAAGAAGGGTTTATAGCAGGAATTCAATAATTGTTCCATATTAGGAAATCTATTAATGCACTGCTCCACAATAATAAATTAAAAGGAAAAAAATTATATAACCATCATATTAAAATAGTGGCAGGGAGCAAAGTTTTTCAATTCTGTAGCCCTAGCCTAAAGTTCTATCTTTGCACCTATTAGCTGTGTGATGGTGGGCAAGTTACTTATTCTAAATTTCGTTTCCTCATTAGTAAAATGAGAGTTGTTAATGGAGATTAATGAGACAATCCTAGTAAAGTTTTGAATCCTAGAATCTGGTTTGTTCATGGGGTTTCTACTTTTTCCTTAAGTATTTACAAGGTTTGGTTGTAACTCCTTGCTCCCTGAGAGCTCTGAGCATACACTTACCCCACTTCCAGTATTGCCTTGATCCTAGTACAGTACCTATTTTACACCTATCTGATGAGGTAAGTGACAGGGAAACAGGAAGGCCAGTGATGCTATTGTTTAGACCAATGAGAAGGAGAGGCTGGAAGAGCTGACAGGCTCTCTAGGCTAGCTTCGATTCCCTGAGGGAGAGGAAAATCCATGGAAAGGACGCACAAGCCATGGTTTAGCATAATGGCAACTAGTACTGTGGAAGGAGATGTTGGACTTGTCCTTCCCGTGACGTTGGGCCCCCAGGCCACTGTCAGCTTCACAGGCATGGTTCCCAGAATGCCCTGTGGTCAGAGAGAGGTTGAAGGATGCTCCTCCTCCAAAAGGCACCGAGGTGCTCCCCAGGGTGACATTTTCATGATAACATCGGTATAGGATGGGGGGAGATGCTCTCTTGTTCTCACAGCGAAGCTCCACCATGTCCCCAGTGAAGGCCTGGGCCCCAGAAGTACTGAAAGTGAGGACAGGATGTGACACTGGAACTGATAAAGGCAGGACGGTCCATCAAAGAGGGTCTCTTGTGCCGGCACAGACTTATAACCCACTCCATCCTCACCCAAGTGTCCACACAGTATCCCTCGAGCCCCGGGGATTCTTTCTCACTGTCGCACCTCCTGATCTAACAACACTGCAGAGACAGTTCCCGTAGAGCTTTGATAAGTTCTGGAGAGCGTGCCTCTGGCCGTGCCACGTAGCCTGCCTCCTGTATCCCCTTGTCATCTCCTTTAGCTCTTCTGCCACTGTAGCCAGTGCCACCGCCGCCAACACCATTACAGTAACAATCCTAGCATGTTCAGATGGCTTCTTAACCTCTTCACAACCCTGTTCCGTATCATCCTTGGAACATCCTCACTGCCATAGAAGGAAACTGACCCCAGTTGGGACTCTCTGGCTAATTAGGAGAGTGCTACTTACTTCTCATGGAGACGTTCACCGCCTCGCTCTGGATGAGGCCATAGCCATTGTCAGCTGTGCAGTAGTAGCCCCCTGCGTGGCTCTCCCTGATAACAGGGATCTCCAGCTCTGCTCTCTGGGAACGCTGACTTTTCTGCCCCAGACTCTCCCTCGTGTCCTCTCTGTGCCAGGAGAACATGGAGTCCCCTGTGCCTTCAGCCACAGAGAAGACAAGGACCAGCATCTTCCCTTCGACTGCCTGGTCCCCCTGGGGCTGGGTCTCCAGGAACGCTCCAGACATGGGGATTCCTGTGTAAACGTAAGAGGGCAGGTGAGGGCCTGATGCGGAGGCTGTTACTACCTGCTGAGCATTATGGCAGGTGGAGATGGTAGAAGGTTTAGGCAGAGGCGTATTTTTCATCGGGGAGGTGCATGCTGAGGGCCTTCAGGAAGGATCACCCTGCTGCTGAACACTCCAAAACTTCAAACTTGCACTTTCTCCACACTCATTAGCCTTCACTAATGTCCACAGCCTACAGTGATCTTGCTCCTTCCTGATCTCCAGATAAACTTGGGGCAGTGGGTATGGTGGGAGGGGGACAGGGGGAGTCCCCACCCACATCTGCCACTTATTCATTGCATGATCTTGGTAGATAAATTAATCTCTCTGATCCTCAGTTTTCTCAAAGATAAAGTGTGGATAATCATACCAACTTTATAGAGTTCTCATGAAGATGAAACAAGATACAAGATGTATAAAGCACCCATTACACGGGAGATGTCCAGCAAATGGTAGCTATTACTGGTACCACCCTCCACGGGCCTGGCTGAGGTAGGAAATGTAGCAAGGTGGTTAAAAGGGCAACCACTGGTACCAGAGTGCCTGGGTTTAAATTCCAGCTGTGCCATTTGTTTGCTGGGTTCCCTTGGTCAGGCCATTTAACAGCTCTGTGCTTTCAATTCCTCATGTGTAAAATGGGGATGACAGTAGTATCCATTTTACAGATACTTTCACCCTACTTCACAGGGTTGCTGTGAGGACTAAACATAAAACTGCTCTGAGCAGTGCCTTCCTAGTACTTGGTAAACTTTCTACAAGTCTTCCCCTCTGCAAATATTTCTGAGCATCAGAGGGGTTCTGAATTGAGTACAACAGCTTGGGTTCAGGCTTAGCATTTAGTAAACTTATTATAAATGCTGGGGATCCTTATTGTTGTTTCTATCATCATCATCATCATCATCATCATCATCTCATCATCATTATCACCATCATCACTTTGTTCCTTCATTGCTCTACCTGGGTTAAATGTGCCTCCTAGTTGGGAGTCATTCTCTGCAGACAGAGACCATGATTTATTTATCTCTTGGTTCACTGAGCATACTTCAGTGCTAGGCATACATAAATGCTCCAGAGAGGGATTATTTTCTGACAGGGAGAGCAAAGCTATTGGGAAATGGTGCCATGGTAGCAGTTAATAAAGCAGAACCCAGATGGGTCATTGTAGCCCCCACACACACGGGGATGGGGGGAAGCACAGTTGAAAAGACAAACACAGGTCTGAATGGGAGCTACTGTTCTTCTCTGTGCCACCCAGCCCAGCAGTCCAGCGCTGAAGCTTAATCTACACTTGTATATAGGATTGGTGGCTCTGTTTTGAGATACTGTGAGATGCTGTCATCGCTTCACACCAGTAATATCCTGAGTCTTCCTTCCGTATTGATGAGATCCAAAACTCTGTGAGCTCCAGTCTGACCTCAGGGTGTGGCCATCCTTGAAGAAGGAGTAGCCAGCCACCACACTGTTCTGTGACCCAGCCCTACAGCTTGGGCTTTTTGCCAATTTTTCAGTTGGCAATGGAGCTAGAAATTATTAAAAATCAATTTGGAATTGTAGCACATTGGGATGAATTGCAGAGAAAATGTTTGTTGCTCTGATAAAAATCTTAATCCAATGGAGCTGGAGGAATCAGGCTCCCTGACTTCAGACTATACTACAAAGCTACAGTAATCAAGACGGTATGGTACTGACATAAAAACAGAAATATAGATCAATGGAACAGGATAGAAAGCCCAGAGATAAACCCACACACATATGGTCACCTTATCTTTGATAAAGGAGGCAAGAATATACAATGGAGAAAAGACAGCCTCTTCAATAAGTGGTGCTGGGAAAACTGGACAGGTACATGTAAAATTATGAAATTAGAACACTCCGTAACACCATACACAAAAATAAACTCAAAATGGATTAAAGACCTAAATGTAATGCCAGACACTATCAAACTCTTAGAGGAAATCATAGGCAGAACACTTTATGACATAAATCACAGCAAGATCCTTTTTGACCCACCTCCTAGAGAAATGGAAATAAAAACAAAAATAAACAAATGGGACCTAATGAAACTTAAAACCTTTTGCACAGCAAAGGAAACCATAAACAAGACCAAAAGACAACGCTCAGAATGGGAGAAAATACTTGCAAGTGAAGCAACTGACAAAGAATTAATCTCCAAAATTTACAAGCAGCTCATGCAGCTCAATAACAAAAAAACAAACAACCCAATCCAAAAATGGGCAGAAGATCTAAATAGACATTTCTCCAAAGAAGATATACAGATTGCCAACAAACACATGAAAGAATGCTCAACGTCATTAATGCAAATCAAAACTACAATGAGATATCATCTCACACCAGTCAGAATGGCCATCATCAAAAAATCTAGAAACAATAAATGCTGGAGAGGGTGTGGAGAAAAGGGAACACTCTTGCACTGCTGGTGGGAATGTAAATTGATACAGCCACTATGGAGAACAGTATGATTTCTTAAAAAACTACAAATAGAACTACCATATGACCCAGCAATCCCACTACTGGGCATATACCCTGAGAAAACCATAATTCAAAAAGACACATGCACCACAATGTTCATTGCAGCACTATTTACAATAGCCCAGAGATGGAAACAACCTAAGTGTCCATCATTGGATGAATGGATAAAGAAGATGTGGCACATATATACAATGGAATATTACTCAGCCATAAAAAGAAATGAAATTGAGTTATTTGTGGTGAGGTGGCTGGACCTAGAGTCTGTCATACGGAGCAAAGTAAGTCAGAAAGAGAAAAACAAATACCGTATGCTAACACATATATATGGAATCTAAGAAAATAAAAGAAGAACCTAGGGGTAAGACGGGAATAAAGACACAGACCTACTAGAGCATGGCCTTGAGGATATGGGGAGGGGGAGGGGGAGGCTGTGATGAGGTGAGAGAGTGGCATGGACATATATACACTACCAAGCGTAAAGTGGATAGCTAGTGGGAAGCAGCCGCGTAGCACAGGGAGATCAGGTCAGTGGTTTGTGACCACCTAGAGGGGTGGGATAGGGAAGGAGGGAGGGAGGATGATGCAGGAGGGAAGAGATATGAGAACATGTGTATATGTATAACTGATTCACTTTGTTATAAAGCAGAAACTAACACACCATTGTAAAGCAATTATACTCCAATAAAGATGTTAAAAAAAAAATCTTAATCCCAGGCCTGAACTTTGGATCATTCCCCTTCAGTGTAAAACAGAGGTGGTGTCAGACATGACGGAATGGAATGGAGAAAGAGACTGGACTTGAGAGGGTTTGCTTAGGCTGTCTGCCCAGCTCACCCCTCCAGCCACAAATTTATGGTGGAAGGAAGGAGTGCCAGCTCTCAGGGTCTTCTCTCATTGTGTCAAGATCCAGTCTTCAAAGTGGGATCTGTGAAACTCTAATTCAAAAAGATACATGCACCCCAAAGTTCATAGCAGCACTATTTACAATAGCCAAGACACGGAAGCAACCTAAATGTCCATTGACAGATGAATGGATAAAGAAGATGTCGTATATACAATACAATATATACAATGGAATACTACTACTCAGCCATAAAAAAGAGTGAAATAATGTCATTTGCAGCAACATGGATGGACCCAGAGATTATCATACTAAGTGAAGTAAGTCAGAGAGAGACAAATATCATATGATATCACTTATATGAGGAATCTAAAATATGATACAAATGGACTTATTTACAAAATAGAAACAGACCCACAGACATAGAAAAAAAATTTATGATTACCAAAGGGGAAAGGGGGAGAAGGATAAATTAGGAGTTTGGGATTAGCAGATACAAACTATTATATATAAAATGGATAAACAACAAGGTCCTACTGTATAGCATAGGGAACTATATTCAATATATTGTAATAACCTATAATGAAAAAGAATATGAAAAAGAATATATATGTTACATATATTCAGTTATATATGTATAAATGAATCACTCTGCTGAAAAGCAGAATCTAACAGAAAATAATAAATCAACTATACTTCAACTTTAAAAACATGCAAAGTGGGACCCATAAGGAGGTGGAGAGAAAGCATTTAGAACTTTCATATTATATTAAACATTGCCTCATCTTTCCTCATCAAAACATTTTCTGTTTTCTTTTTAAATTTATTTAATTTTTTGGGCTACATTGAGTCTTCGTTGTTGCGCGCAGGCTTTCTCTAGTTGCGGTGAACAGGGGGTACTCTTCGTTGTGGCGTGTGGGCTTCTCATTGCAGTGGCTTCTCTTGTTGTGGAGCTTGGGCTCTAGGCATGTGAGCTTCAGTAGTTGTGGCATGTGAGCTCAGTAGTTGTGGCTTGGGGGCTCTAGAGCACAGGCTCAGTAGTTGTGGCACACAGGCTTAGTTGCTCTCTGGCATGTGGGATCTTCCCGGCCCAGGGCTCGAACCCGTATCCCCTGCATTGGCAGGCGGATTCTTAACAACTGCACCACCAGGGAAGCCACAAATGTTCTGTTTTTGTGTATGTTTTACAACATTCACCATCAATACAGGGATCTATATCTATGTAATACATTTAAAGTACATGCTGAAAATTTTTTTCTTGATAGAGTGAAGTGATCAAATAAGTTCAGAGACAACTACTCTATACCTTTTAGCCACTTTGAAAGTTCCACCATTAGACTAGGAGGTTGGGGTGGAGGGCGAGGGGGGCATAAATACTGATAAAGAAAAAGAAGTCTTAAGCCCTCCTGGAGGCCAAAAGGTTTCTTCCTCCACATTGAGACTGGGTAAGTTTTCCAGTAAAGATTATAGAGATGAAATCTATTTGATTAAAGAAATATTTGAGAAATAAGATTTATGTGACCAACTTGGTAATAATGACAGGGCAAGGGAGAATAAGAAATGATGACTCCAGGTTACACTGAGCCTGGAACAAGGATTGGACCATAAGTGGCCTTTAACTTTGACATATTACTTACAGACCCTTTCCTTAGACGAAGGTACAATTGGACATATGCACACATTTTTACCATGATTTCAGGGAGTTCACTGGATCCTATGAGGCTGATTCAGAGACCCTCTAATGTGTTAAGAACACTCTTGCTTAAAATTATATCAGATATAATATAATTTATATCATCAGACATACAAGTACTAGATTTATAAGTATCACTTCCCCTCCCTATAATATAATGAATACTTTCTCAAAGGAATGATTCAGGAAGAAAATGTAACTTTCCAGTCTAATATAAAACAAAGCTTTCCTCTTTATTTCATTACATTAGAATTCTAATTAAAAAAAAAAAGAAAGAAAGGGAAACAAGTTAGGCACAGATAGTTTGTAATCCAAATAAAAGATTGAGGGAAGTTCTTGTTTGACTCAGAGCATCTCCCTTGCACACTGTTTTTCTCTCTGTTATAAATATTTTTCCATCACTGTCTCCAGTGCTTCTGGTGGAGGCCGTTGAGCTCCTGTGGTCAGAACCAGGAGAACGTTTTCCCAACAGTACATTGCATTGTTTGCTTTTCCTTCACAGTTAACTTCTTTCCTGTCCCAGGGCTTAATAGTAAAGGGAAAAGAATTCATTGCCTTGGAGGGTCAGGATAGGGTCTTTCACCCATCAAACAGGCAGGTAACAAAGATGAATGTGACACTGGAGTATTCCTACCCCGGCTGGAACTAGGGTGAGACACTGGCCTCCTGCTCTCTTTACCCCAGTCCAGGCCCTGATCCCTGGGAGGCTGAGAGAGGCGGTACCTTCCTTGCATGGAAGAATAAGTATGATTCCCAGAGACTGAAAAGAACGAAAAAGCAAGTAACTCACCTGACTGCACCCTGAGAGGAGCTGTGAGAGAATAGAGTCAGAGAGTTACCACAGGACCAGGATAAAGATCTTTTTTAAAAAAGTTATAACCCTCTAAGAACCTTCCCAACAACTCTCTTTTTCCCTTTCTTTCTATCCCTTCTTCCCTCTACCCTCATCCTCCCTTCCCTTCTATCCTCCCTCCCTCAGTTCCTCTATTTATTTTCCCTCCTATTTTTCCCCTCCATCTTTCCTTCTTCCCTGACTCACAAGCAACGCTCTCGTAGAATCAAATACTTGTTTTGTAAGACCCACAGTTTATAAACACAGTCCATCTCATTTACCAGAAGTTGGTTATTTTGTAGGTAAAATCTCAGAAGTTTTGTGATTTATTTTCTCCTCTTTCACCTTCTCTTTTTAAGACTTTTTTTTTTTTGAGACATTTTGCCTGCCTGGTGGCAACACACAAGCCAGGAAGGACCAGGAAGGAAATGGAGGTGTCCTCTCACATCTAGTTGACACTGTTTCTCCCTTTATCCCTGTTTAGATCTAGTACTGCATTTGCATCCATATACAAGAGTCATATTAATCAGCAAAAACCACAATCTCATCCCATCATCTTTGAAGCCTCTCCAAAATTTAAGTCTAGGAAAGTTAGAGCTTAGCCAAAAATATGGTAGCTTTAAGTGGAAGTGGGGTTGGGGGCAGAGTAGGATTTACATGGGCTAGAAATAGAATTTACCCTAACAGAAAATTCCTTTGATGTCCTTTTAAGAAGTTTTCCAATTTTCCTAGAGATCAAAGTAGAAATGGTTATTAAACAGAGGGAGAAGGCATCAGTATTTGGAAAAGAAACTCACAGTACTTTATTTTTCCTAAGACCCCTGCTCTGCTCAGTACCCATCTGCATATTACCTATTGGTCCTGAGTTAGAAGCTGAAGTCCATTCCTACTCATCCCAGCAGAAGAAGAAGAGGTTCTGTGATGCCCAGGCACAGGTGGTTCTGCCCTGGCTGCCCCCAAATCCTGCTCCAGCATCCTACCCACCAAGGACCAGAAGCAATGGCCACAGCAACATAAGGTTGGAGACAAGAAGTTCTCCCAGTGACAAGTGCAGCTCAGGTCCTAGAGCAGAATCCACAGTCTATCCCCATGGACTGTGAAGCCAGGATTGGGCACTGTGGTTCAGCAGGGATTTTATAGAAACAGAAAAAAAGGAAGTAGGAAAGCTCTCTGTTTGACAATCAGCATTGTCCCCACCCCCAGCCCCACATATGCTGAGAAAATAAATATTCTTCTTTACAGAGTTTCTCAGATATGTGTGTATTGATTAGAAATTCTCCTTAAAATGTAAGATGTCTTCACCTTATAGCTAAAGTCCCTCTAGGGAAGCTTTCTAACTTGTTTTGACTTTGCCGATTTAGTTCTGTACCTGCTAAAGTTCAAATTACGTGCATGGTCTCTTTCAAAGGGAAATCCCCTTTACCACTCAGAATGCATGGTCCGTTATGCAGTTCCTAATATTGTGACACCACGCTAACACTGCATGGCTGCCACTCTTTGGAGATATGCCCAGACGACGTGAAGAAATAAATAAGCATTTGTTAAAAATAATGGTGGATTAGGATGATATTAGTTGGTATTATGTAGTCCGGGGACTCAGGAAGATACAAATTCTACCCAACCTAAGTCATCCCTGCCCATGAGACGTTCCAGACTGGTACAAGCAGAATGGAAGAAGTAATACACTCTGTGGTATTAACCTTGAGGCATTAGCCCCAAATTACTTTACAGTGGTCTGAAGAGCTTTAACACACAGAGAGCAGGTCACATCTCTCTCCTCACACTTCAAAGTTCAAGAATAAATTTTGAAAGAGAGCTCTTATATCAGGCTGGAAATAGAATCAGTCTAGTGTTTAAAAGAAGCGACTTTAATGAAAGGACTGACTCACAGAGATGGGGACAGGGTTGAAACAATAAACTAAACACGATGGGTCACCCCGAGGCCAGTCACAGTGGGACACTGTTTCAGCTGAAGAAGCAGTGTGAAGAAGCAAGGGGAGGAAGGACTGTTACAATAGCCCAGTGAGAACTGGAGTCATCAAGGAGGGGCCGCCAGGCGGAGCTGTGACTGTGGAAGGATGAAGCTACTGCTGGAGATGAGATGCTGAAGCTGAGAGGGAGGGGGAAAATGCCCTGGCCTCTGCTTGCTGCCTGGTCTCCCCTTAGCACCTCCTACTGATGGAGTCCAACTGTACACCAGAGAGGCTGGCTGATGCAGTCTGCAGGAGTCAGCATCCCAGGGCACAGAGCAGCAGAGAAGGGCAGAGCATGGGTCTGGGGTGAGGTGAGAGTGGCTCAAATCAAGAGTAACTAGTGTAGACCTAAATGGGGGGAAAAAGGTTATACCAGCATTAGAAGCTCCTTCCCAGCAAAAACCTTTCTTTGTCCATGTTCCCCTCCTGATACTGTCAATGTGTGGGTTGCTGAGATGAGACCAAGAAGATATTTGGGTGAGGCAAAACCGAGCACCTTGATGATCCTCAGTCAGCCACGTTAAGGAGGAATTTTTTTTTTTTTTTTTTTTTTTTGCGGTATGCGGGCCTCTCACTATTGTGGCCTCTCCCGTTGCAGAGCACAGGCTCCGGACGCACAGGCTCAGCAGCCATGGCTCACGGGCCCAGCCGCTCCGCGGCATGTGGGATCCTCCTGGACCGGGGCACGAACCCGTGTCCCCTGCATCAGCAGGCGTACTCTCAACCACTGCGTCACCAGGGAAGCCCCAAGGAGGAATATTGACAATGGAATAAACAAGGCAAATGAACTCTTCTTTACTAGCAATTTGTTGGCTCACAAGTGGCCCCTGTACGTGGAGGGCAAGGAGAGACCAAAGTAAGAGGTAGACCACTCCAGACGGGTACGTGACAGGTTTAATAAGCAAGGCAACTTACTCACGAGGCTTGCCTTGGGTGGCCACAAGTGAGTGATTTTTGCCCTCACCCACCATATCTTAAGAGTTTGTTTAGAGGCCTTAACTGGGTTTAGGCACATATACTGTCAAGACAGTCTCAAGAACACACTGCTCTCTCAAAGGCTGTGTACTTGAAAATGGCTCCCACTGTGGGAGCACAGGGAGGGGGTGAGGCACCTATGATTGTCCGGGTCCAGTTCTTGGGTCAAGTGGCAGTCATGTGCTCTGGTTATTTCCTCCAACATTTTACCCCTCGTGATCGACTCTTACAACTTCACAGAGCCCCCTCTCCAACGATGTGCCCTGAGTGGTCAGCAAGGGGTCTCACCAGCATGGAGGTGGCTCGTTTGGCGGTTATCTGGCTGCACCAGAGTCAGATACCACAGCAGCAATATGGGCACCTGTAAGAGAAAACACAGATCAAGATAAGGATTCCTAAAATAAGTAACAGTTTTTTCCACCAAGAGCCCCATGATCCAAACCACTGATTTACTAAGTCCCCTAGGCTGGGGGTCCGATCACTCAGGATGTTCGTTTACTTGTGTTTTTATATGATTTAAAGACGATAACATTGGCAGATTCAGCTCTGAACATACAACACTTTTTGGATCATGGCACCAGGTTTCTTCTTGCGAGGCAATAATAACGTTCAAGGCTATTTTATTTTGGAGAGCAACTTTTCTCCTCCATTGAGAGCATTTCAGTGTTTGGTAAGGACAGGCTTTGCTGGCTGTCATTTAAGGCTTGCTGGGTCAACTTTGTCAGGACTTCTATATATGCTGTATTGTCCTCCAGGCCAATGGAGGGAACAAAGACAACAGCCAAACTGACCGTACTAATGGAAAACAGAACATGCCCACCCGACCTCGAGGAGAATGAGGTTGGCAGCTTCAGGAACTTGACTCAGGTGTGCTCTGGGTGAGGCAACACGGTCAGGCATGAGGACATGGTCTGGGGGTAGGATATGCCACACCAGAACCCTTACCTTTTCTCCTCTTTTAATGGTGTGTATCCCGTTCCAGTTACAGTGTGTTTCAGCAAGTCCAGTTTGTAGCAGGGCAGTTGGGCCCCAATGGAGATCTAGTAGTTCTCCCTCACCCAGGGGTGTGAAGTATCTCACCCATCCTGGCGGGACTGAGACAGGAAGACAAGAATGCAGCCATTTTGGAAAAGGACCAGGGAACGGCCTTGAGCAAAACAGGCCTTGCCAGCTAAGGAACAAAGGCCCTGGGGGCCAGAGTTCCAGAGATAAAAAACTAGGAATAAAAAGTTAGCTTTATCTCTGTTACACTAATGAGTATACCTGGTTGCCACAAGACAAAAAACTCAACTATACATTTTAAACTTACCTCTTCCTGTGCTTTCTTGCAGAAAAGTCTCATGCATTTCTTTCCCCTCACAGAAGCACTCCCTATTCCTGATAGCCACCCTTTGATCACCTGCTGCAGATCAAAGAAGTCTGATGATTTCTGGAAATGAGACAAAACCTCACTTTTGTTATAAAAGCAACTCGGCCCTTCTACGGGGGGAGCTGGCACTTTTCTTCTGCCTTCGCCCTTCCGCGCAAGTTATCTCTTTAAATAAAAAGCTCTGCTTGCCTAAGAATCTTGTGGAGGCCATATTCAATTCTATGATATTGCTGTCTAAGAATCTGGAAAGGGCCCAATGACAGGATGTCCCACTGAAAATTTCAGTAGACAATTCCTTACCTAGGCGTGACGGGGCTTGATGTTCTCAGCAGCATAGCTCATTGATCCAATGGCTGTTTCTTGTGATTCCCATACCCTTACGATATTTAGTGCCTCAGCAGTGGTCCCCAGTCTGGCACATAGGGCAACAGGCCCTGCTGGTTAATCATTCAAATGTATGAAAGCCTGGGACATGACTTTGGTCCACCCAGCCAAGGGGGGTTTTCCTGTTAGTAATTTACTCTGCTGTTTTCTGTTTTTGTTTGTTTGCGATACGCGGGCCTCTCACTGTTGTGGCCTCTCCCGTTGCGGAGCACAGGCTCCGGACGCGCAGGCTCAGTGGCCATGGCTCATGGGCCCAGCCGCTCCGCGGCATGTGGGATCTTCCCGGACCCGTGTCCCCTGCATCGGCAGGCGGACTCTCAACCACTGTGCCACCAGGGAAGCCCTGCTGTTTTAATATTCTATTTTTCTTTTTTATTAACCTGCTGCTTGCAGGTTATAGGGGAGATGGAACCTCCATTTAAGGTCTTGTTCTTCTTCCCAGTCTTGCATATCATGACTTTTGAAATGTGACCCTTAAATAATGTCTATTTGATGAGGGTACCTCTACATGGTTCTCAGCTTCTTTAAACCCCTAATGGTGGTAGCCTGATTTGCTTGGCAACGGGAAAGAGCTTGAGTTAAGCCAGACACAGTATACACACTCACCAAGGCATACTTAGAAACCTCACTCAGAGGGAGGGGGTAATATAATCAATCTGTCAATCCCTCACCAATTGGGAACTCTGCTGGATGGTTCCAGACTACTTTGGCAGTTGCCTTGGATGTTGTTTAGAGTACACAAAACATGCTGTTACTGTATTAACCAAGTCACTATATTTTAAAGGCAACCTGGCATCCTTGACACTACGTCATCCTACCCAGGTGTTGCGGTGGCCACTCTTTTTGTGCACTCAATCCGCTGTATCTACTGAAGGGTCAGTTTGTAGGGCTTGTACCTAAGCTAGGGCAACAGCTTCCTGATTGCCAAGAGATGTCAGTGTCTGATGAGCTGGAACATGGAAGACAGTGAGGATGGCCTCAGGCTCTTGCAGGTGAACCCAAATGTCTTTCCACATACCCTGACTCCCAGGGGCTTACTTATGATCGTCCACCCCTCGGCTCCCCATTGTTCAAGCCATAGGGTTAATCCCATTAGAAAAGCCCAGCAGCCAGTACAAGGGGTTAATGGCCCGAGTTCATGAATGATCGGCCAGCCAAACTGCTTGAGGCTAGCCCACTGGCTGCTGTGTTTGCAGGCATCTGAATACCAGACACAGAGGGAATGTTTTTCATTCACTTTTTATAGGCTTCAGGGGGCTACCACAGGAATAGAGGGGTGCTATTTGGAGAATCTACATACTCTACAAGGCCTAGTAGTGCCCACATTTTTAGAGACAGTGGGCTGGCAGATAGGGTGCTCCTTTGCTGCAAATAGGCTGCAGCTAAGTTAGAGTGGGGGTTTGAGCCATGGCGGAGGTGGGTTGATGAAACATATTTTTGATCCACCCCCTGATAGGAAGGGAAGTTCTTACCATGATGTGCTGTTCCTTTGTGAGATGCCGTACCTTGAGGAGTGCTGTGTACACTGCTAGGGGCTGTTGCTCTGTGGGAGTCTATCGGGTTTCTGCCCCCTTCCAGAATCCTAACTATACTCTCTCCTTCTTTTGTCTCTGCCACAGTGCTTAACTCACACCTTCCAGAATCACCGATACATCTAAATCAAATGGTAGCCCTGCTTGGGTGATGCCCAGAGCTTTAATTTGTTTCATTAGTATTTTTGCCTTCTCAAAGGTGGCTTGCTGCTCTGATCCCCAGCCCCCTATATGCCTTCTTTTTACTAGGAAGTATAAGGGACAGAGGCACTGTGCCAGGTGGAATAAAACTCTTCCCAAACCCCCAAATCCCTGCAAAGCTTTTCATCTCGTTTACATTCTTAGGAGTTTGATAGGCTTGCATCTTATCAATTACAGCTTCTGGGACAGCGCACATCTTACCTGACCAGACAACTTCCCAAACTTCATGGTAGTGCCTAGGCATTGAATTTTTGCAGGTTCACTGCTTATCCTCTGTCTTGCAGATGTTTCAGCAAAGCCTACAGAGTGTCCTGCAGCAGAGGCAAGTCTTCACGTGAACATTATATAATTAATGTAATGGGCCAATTTTACTGATGTGAGGAAGAAAAGGAAGGACAGATCTTGAATTATCATCCCATGACATATTGTGGAACTGTGCAGGTAACCTTGGGGAAGTTCTTGAAAGGTCCATGTGAAAGCAAAATGATCTTAGTTATCAGAAACCTTATTTGTAAGATATCTTCCTCATGAATCTCTTGAAGATGAAGCACTTTTGTAAGAACATTTATGTTAATAACATATATTTATATAAAATAAACCTAAAGAAAGTTTAGCATCAATTTTTATTTGACCAATAATATAAGAAAATTTTGTCCTTTTAGTAGATGAAATAAAATGAAGTTTCAGTTTTCCATAAGTATATTATTGACATCAAGTTTCATTTTTTCTTTATGTCAGTTAAATAGAGCTCTTAAAAAATAATTTTGGCAATATCCTTCAGGGTAGAAAAATACCACATATACATAACATATAGCCATAGATATATGTAAACATACACAGAAATTTAAACATAGACCCCACAGTTTTTTGTTTTTTTTTTTTTTGCGGTACGCGGGCCTCTCACCGCTGTGGCCTCTCCCGTTGCGGATCACAGGCTCCGGACGCGCAGACTTAATGGCCATGGCTCACGGGCCCAGCCGCTCCGCGGCACGTGGGATCCTCCCGGACCGGGGCACGAACCCGCGTCCCCTGAATCCGCAGGCGGACTCCCAACCACTGCGCCACCAGGGAAGCCCGACCCCCCAGTTTTTATTCAAAAACTTTAGCCATGAATCACGTACCCACTTAAATGGCAAATGCTTTTTATTAGTATTTTTGGGGAAGACTTTTAAGATTTGTATTTGTCCTTGATGAATAACCTTATGGAGGCTGTGGATTAGATTTTGAGCAAGAGAGATTCTATAGCAGTCTGTATTTTAAAAATTCTGTCCCCCCTCCCCAGACTTCTTTCAGTATTTGCCCACTGTGTTGGGCAGTGTTTTAGTTATCTCCTGGGGTGTTTATATTTTAAAGACATGATAAGATTTACAACTTCGAAGGACAGAGAAAGAATGCAAGTTTTCTCCTAGGTGTTTTGGGCTATATTTCTCTATTATTGGAAGTCTAGAGTAATTGTTATTTAAAATTTTCCTTTGTATGGGGGCTCAGATGGCATGAGGAGCACCGTCTATTTTATGGTCAATCATCATAATATCCTTCCCCTTGTTCTGTTCACTTTCCCAGGGATTTTACCTCTTAGCATCTTAATCAGGCTTTGTCACAAGCACTTGGACCTTAACCTGTGGCAGCTTGTGCCCTCCTACCTTTGTAAAACAGTGCGTCAAGGTCTCCAACTGATTATTCTGCTCTTCCACCTTTCTGCCAGTCCTGAGCTAGCAGAGCAGTGGACAACGGCACATCCTTCTCTAACTTCACCTCTTGTTCCAACTTTCTAATTCAGGCTTCAGCTTCCAGTTGGGTATTGGTGGCCAGCCTAACTGCCCAAGTAGAGGCCAGCCCACTGAAGCAGCCATTCATTTCTCTTCCTTGCCACAGTGCACTCACTATGTGTACTTTCTCAAACAAATGTATTAAAGCAGCTGGCATTTTCAGGGCATTCCTGTACTCACTTGGCAGTCCACACACATCTAACACAGAAGCCACCCCTCCACATGCAGAGGTCGATGACCAACTCAGGATTTCCCCCATAGATGTCAGTTTCCCAAGGCCCTTTATGTTGGTCTCCTGGCTGGCTCACCAATTGTTGGTTCACAAACTGGCCCCCATACACGGAAGGCAAGGAGAGACAGAAGAAAGAGGCAAAGCACTCCAGACTGGTAGGTGGCAGGTTTAACAAGCAAGGAAACTTACTTAGGAGGCTTGTCTTGGATGGCTACCAGATGAGTAGATTTCTGCACCCTCTCGCCAAATCTTATAAGTATATATAAGAGGCCTTAACTGGGTTCAGTCATGTATACTCTCCAGATGCTCTCAACAACACATTGTTCTGTCAAGGCTGCATCCTTGAAAACAGCTCCCACTGTGAAGACAGTCGGCAGGACGTATACTTCAAATACAGTGGAGGGCATGAAGAGCTTCTGATTGCCCAGGTCTGCGTCTCAGGTCAACTGGAGGTCACGTCCTCTTGGTTACCTCCTCCAACACAATTTCAGATCCAGATTCCAAAGGTAGCTCTTTTTAGCCTATGTTATAGACCTTTATGACTTTACAAAGCCTTTTCCTTGAGTCAATCTACCCCTGGAATACAGATGTGTGCATAAGCATTGAAACAAGCTAGAGCTTGTCTAAGCTACTAGGTGCAGGTCTTTCTCTGTTGATTTGTTTATGTTTAGCATCTGTGAGGATCAGGAGGCTGGAGGAGGCAGCATCTGAGGGCACAGACTCCAGGCCTGCCTTGTTGAATATATGGAAGAAGAGAGGGTAACAAAGAAATTCCATCCATATAGATACATATACATTCTGTTTTATAACGCCTTTGATATTTCACCCTCTAGAAGAGTGACAAGTAAATGTTCTGGGTAAGCTTTTATTCAGAGGTAGATATATAAAGGTGGTTTAAGTCAAAGCAATGTTTGAGAAAGAACAAGATTATATGACAAAAATGGGAATGAATGACAGAACCAGAGACAGAGAAGAAATGGTGCCACTGGAACATTCCAACCATGAATCAAGGATTTAATAGTAAGACATGACAGTTAAGGAGCAGATGAACTGCAAACTTGATGGATATTCATTATTACATGTTCCTCTGAGATCTTACTATAATATATGGACACTTTATCTTCTCAAATATACAAAGACACAAAGGTAGACATTTTTCAGATAACTTGGGAGGCTCAAAACTTTCATAAATGATCCAGGGACATCAGATTAAGAGCCACTAGGCTACTGCTGTGCAGCACAAAGGCTAGCCAAGATAGAGATGGACTATTATACAAAGGACAAATTCCTGAAAAATACAACTTTCTTAGTGGATGGTAAAAGCTGACTCTTCTCTTTGTTAATTAGAATTTTAAGACATGAAAAGAAACCTGGTTTGCTTTTGCCAGTTATTATCCAAATGAGAGACCATAGGGCTCCTAAGCTTTCAGAGCTGCCATGGCTCCTATTCTCCAGAGCATCCTCCATCCCTCTTGGTAAGGACGCACAGCTAGGGAAAATAGAGATCTTGGAGCATCTTTTAGCCCCACATCTTCCAGCTCCACACACAACATCTTCTCTATAGATGTGGTGACCCTCCCAGGTTGAGGGAGGAAAACTTCACTTAAAACCAAGAGAATGGGCAAATGTCAGAGGTAGGGACTAGTATGTCCTCAGAGCAATCATAACCTGGAGAGCAGGAGAGCTTATTCCTGCAAACTTTGGCAAAAGGGACTGGACAGTCAATTGCCACTAAAAGAGGCATCTGATAGATTTCTGTCTTATGGTGTCATAGTACCCAGAGTTTCAAAAGAATGAAGAGGAGGGGAACTCATGAAACTATTTATACACTAGGGGGTGAAGGTTCTTCAATTAGCATAGGAAGGACTTTTCAAACTTTAAATCTTGCAATGCTCTGAGAAATGTTGTGAATGTTTACCTGTCTTGCCTCCACGTCTCCAGAATGGAGGAGATTGCCAGGAGAATGGGAAGAGTCATGAAGGCAATGAGTCAATTCTCTTGACAGCAGACCTTGTTTGGCAGGTCTATCATACCCACTGGAGCAGAGAGACTGGAGATTCAGGGAAAAGATCCAATTAAATGTGAAATAAGCTCCTCTCAGGTTCTAGGGAAATTTGAGAGAGAAGTAATCTTTCCCAGGATCTCTAGGAATACTGCAGGTGGCAGACTTTATGAGTGATATGTCCAGTCTCTATTGGTGCTTTCCCTACAATGGTCTCCTGTCCTCCACCTAACCCAGGTCACTGATGCTGACATAGAAATATTTTCAAAATCTTCCTTTTCCCTTTGGAGTGGTATCTCAAGGTCTAGTACAGAATGTGAAGGGTCAGCCTGAAATCTGTGGTACCTTTGGCCAGTAGGTGATGTATTCTAGGTTGTATTCTAGATATGGCCATTAGCCTAAAGTAAACATGGGGAGACCCATGGTGAATTCAGTGACTATAGCAAGGTCATATTTATAGTAATATCCTAAATCCTCAATGTTCTCACGCCTCCTTGCACTAGTAGGAATTCCTGTCTTTCTCCAGGACTGAGGACGATCAGGAAAGGGTATAAGTACAAGCCCAAAGGCTCTGAGTCAGGCTCCAGAAGCAGGTGTCATATACGTATTGTCCAAGAAGATGAGGTCATGTTGGAATATGGGGGTATCAAAGTCCCACTTCCAAGAGTAGAGATACCAAAATAAAATTTAAACTGATGTTCAGGCCACAACTAGAAATATACAAATTATGAAAGGAAAAATCTCATTGGTAAAGGCAAAATATACAGTAAAGGTAGTAAATTAATCATTTATAAATCTACTGGAAGGTTAAAGAGTCATAAAATCATCTATATCTGTAATAAATATTTGAGATACACAAAATAAAAAGATGTAAAATATGATGTCAAAAACAGTAAACACATGTGTGGCAGGTTGTAAAAATGGAGGGTTAAAATGCATTTGAACTCAAGAGTTAGCAACTTAAATAATCATATATATATATAAAATATCGCTATATATAAACTTCATGGTAACCACAAACCAAAGATCTGTAATAGATACTCACACAAACAAGAGAAACGAAACCAACATAACAATAAAGATAGTCATCAAACCACAGGGAAGAAAGCAAAAGAAGAAGAAGAAAGAAAGAACAGAAACAAAAAACCCTGCAAAAACAATCCCAGAACAATTAACAAATTGTACTTATTAACAAATTAGTAAGTACGTAGCATGTGTTAAATTTATATTTCTACCTGTTTGCTGTCAGTATACGGAAATGCAGTTGATTTTTGCACATTGATCTTGTATTCATTGACTGTACAGAACTCATTTATTGGATCTAGGAGGTGTTTTTTGTTTGTTTGTGTGTTTGTTTTTTGGGTTTTCTTTCTGTATATTCTTGGGGATTTTCTATGTAGACAATCATGTCATCTGCAAACAGAGGTAGTTTTATTTTTTCCCTTTTCAATTTGTATGCCATTTTCCCCCTTGTCTTATTGCAGTGGTTAGAACTGTCAGCATTATTATTATTTTTTAAATTAATTAATTACTTTATTTCTGGCTGCATTGGGTCTTTGTTGCTATGTGCAGGCTTTCTCTAGTTGTGGCGAGCGGGGGCTACTCTTCGTTGCAGTGCGTGGGCTTCTCATTGCAGTGGCTTCTCTTGTTGCGGAGCACAGGCTCTAGGCATGTGGGCTTCAGTAGTTGTGGCATGCAGGAAAGCCTACACTCAAGCAGCTGAACAGGGATTGAGAAAGATTATGTTTGTTTTCTCTTAAAATGCACCCACTGATTTTCCATCTCACATTAGAGAAAGAGTACAAAGGTTTTCACCGTGTTCTATTAGACTCTACCAATGCCACCTAGCTATCCATATATACTTTTCTGACCTCATCTCCTAATGCTTTCCCCTCATGCTCTCAACTTCAGCCACAGGAGCCTTCATGTTATTCTGTGAAAATGCTCAACACACTCTTGTCTCAGGGCCTATGCACTGCCTGTTCCCTCTGCTTAGACTATTTCCCCCCTAGATAACCGTGTGGTCTACCCCTTCATTTTCTCACACGTCTGTTCATAGGGCACATTATCAGTGAGGCCTTGCCTGACTAACTCATATGGAATAGCAACTCCCTCCTCCATTTCCTTTACATTCTTTAAAAATAGAGTTTATCAATATATGAAGTGTTATATATTTTATTTGTTTACATTTTCTCTCCCCACTAGAATATAAGCTCCACAAGGGCAAAGACTTTCTCCTTTGTTTCCTGTTATATCATCCATGCCTAATAGTGCCTCCTACATGCAAATGCTCAACATCAGTGGAAAGAATGAATAATATCAGTGTTTGAGAGTTTAGTCTTATTGTACCCTCAATTCACTGACTTGGAAAAGGATTACACTTCAGCTATGTCAAACTCCATATGTTACTTCAGATGGCCTTATGCAGGGTGTCTCTGTTTTTTTCTTTCTACCTGGGAGGTGTTCTGTGCCTAGACAGGAGAAGAAAGGACAGTACATATGAATTGCTGACAGAGACTAGTGTAGCACAAGAGAGTAGATTGGACTAGAGGCACAGATGTCAGGAGGTATTGCTGAAACCACTTCCTTTTCTCTACCCCCCAGGAAGCAAATATCTGGACACAGAACCAGTACACAACTTCTGTGTTTCTGAATAAAGCTGCTGTAGTTTCCCAGAAGGAACAAGGGCATTTCTGATTTGTGAGAGGCTGCGTGTGAAGGAGGAAGCTCAGGGACCCTGCAGCCCCTCTACTTCTTCCCTCTTCACTCTAACAAAAAGTAGTCATGATGATCTTGGAGCCAGGGTTTTTGTTGGGTCAGGACTGATAAATTTTGAAAACTGTCATCTAGAGACAGAAACCATGGGTTAGGAGAGGCATTAGTAACTGGGTAGATGGGATTTCCAGGGATGAGTTGTATCTTTTCCTAGGGAGATACTTCTGAATAGGTAATTATCATTGCTTTCCCTTCATGGAAAAATACTGATTAAAAACTTGATGCTAAATACAGTGTTTTTTTGTTTTTTTGTTTTGCGGTACGTGAGCCTCTCACTGTTGTGACCTCTCCCGTTGTGGAGCACAGGCTCCAAACGTGCAGGCTCAGCGGCCATGGCTCACGGGCCCAACCGCTCCGCGGCATGTGGGATCTTCACAGACTGGGGCACGAACACATGTCCCCTGCATCGGCAGGCGGACTCTCAACCACTGCGCCACAAGGGAAGCCCCTAAATACAGTGTCTTTATGTTTGTAAATTCCTAACTTAAAAAATCTAAACTACTATATGTCCTGCATTTAATCCCAAAATATCCAAAATATATCAAGCTAAGGTGGTTGTAAAAGAACTTCATTACTGGGGTATTAATTATACTAAAAATAATGAAAATGTCTAATTTCAGGGAATTGGTTAATCATTGTACATTAAAAAAATGAAATGTGTTGTTATGTATGAAGGAAAAATCCTTTTTTTTTTGATGTAGAGCTATACATGTTTGCTTTGTAACTAAGCAAACAAAAGCAGGTTATAAAGCAGCATTATAGTCTGATCCTATTACATGTCTGAAGAAATTACTATTTAATTTCAACTTAATATCAATATCAACTTATATCAATTAGTCTAGAGATTGGAAACAAAATTTATCTTAGGAAGATAACAGGCTTTTTATTAGAGAAAAATACTTTACTATGCTCCTTGATTATGTTAAGAAATTTATCATCTTCCCCACTTCCACCCTAATGCCACATCTAGGCAGTAGAAGGTAGACAAAGAAGAGTTAAAATTCTTCTGAATGTTACAATAAAAAGTTAAGCAATGTGGAAATCATTTTCAAAAATATTATACAGTTGCTTTTCTCATTGCTGGGTTAGAAAGTCAGAGATCATTGTTTCAGGCTGGAACTTCCTTATCTGGTGGTTGTCATTTGTAGTCATACTCATGACAAACACAACATATATGCAGCGTTTCACAGGTACAAAGAGCATTCACATCATTTGAAGTATTGGGTCCTCAAAATGGCCTATAAGATTGGCAGAGGAAAACATTCATTATCATTTGGTGAATGAAAAGGTCATATCCAAGAGTTTCAATGACATATCCCAAATCTCAGAGCTGGTAACTACTAAAAAATGTTTGTGTATGTCTTAGATTTAGTAACTCAAATTTATTAGTTTCAGAGCTAAACACATACAGCTTGATTAATTCTCATTGGCCAGACTCACAGAAGACACATTTACAAACCGAAATATCAATTTTTAAAAGTTTTGTGTATTGAATATATCACTCAAGGTTTAGAACACTTGGTTGAACTATTATACCTTAGTCCCAAGGTAATTGAAAGATAGAATTAATTAATTAATTCAGTTATTCATTAAAAAATTTGAATATTTACTGATTGCCTACTTTATGCTGAATTCGGTGGTAGATGCTGACTTTTTAGTAATATACAAAAAATATATGGCCCTTATTCCCATGATGCTTAGAGTCTAATGCAGGAAGACAGACATTAAAAATTGTGATAAAGTGATCAAAGAAATATTATAGGGTGCTAGGAACAAATCCAGTGGTGTAAACGTTTGTACTGAGCTTACAGTTGTCAGGGTTCTTGATCGCACGTGAGAAAAATACAACTCAGCTTAGGTAAAAAGAGAGAAAACAGGAGAGAAAGTGTAATGGCTGTTTTAGCCCGAGGTTTCTAGACATTGGAACCTGAGGCAAGGATTAAACTGTTGATCCTTTATTTGGGCAGCATTAACTCAAGTGGACAAGGGCTTGGGAGAAGGGCATGAGACCAGCAGAGATGTGAGACCATGAAGTGGTGCATTGTCATGCTGGTCTTGATCATAAAAAGGCGTGAAGAAAGGCAGTAAGGTCACAAAACAGGTACAGCCACTTGGCTGGCAAGACTTCTCTGGAGAGGCTGTAGTGAAACATCTTGCTACCAAGTGGTCCGTGAGAGCAACGAGGGATGGAGGATTTACCTGCTCCTCCTACACGCTGTGTTGGGGTGTTTCATCCAGCCATTGGAATGTTTAAAAGACAAAGAATCAGAGTAAAGGGCTTATGATAGATAAGTCACTTGGACTGTGGTAGATCTTGATCCTCTCTCCTCTAAACAGACTTTCCCAACTTTTGTTATACTGTGACCCAATGCTCCAGGTGAGATATTGATCTCCTAAGCCCTTAGTTGATTGGGGTGGTGCCTGAAGTCGTTGGAACCCTTGGACCACTCATTTCCTGCTGCAGCAGCCTCACTAGGGCCTTCAGATCCCCTCCAGTTTATACCAAATTACCCCCAAAATATCATGACATGGAATACTTTTGGAAGCATTGACTGGAAGTACAAGTGTTTTCTAACTTTGTCTTGTATCAGTTGAGAAGGATGTTTCTTCTCTACAGATTGTACTGGAGATGCATATACACATACTTAAACTTTGATCCTAGTGTAGGACAGTGATTCTCCAAGGCTAAGTAGGGTGGTGGTGAAGTGACCTGCGGGTTTGTATCAGTATCAAAATCTTGGAAGAAAGTGGATTTTTCTGACTACACAGGTCTCAGAAGCTCAAGGAGACTAATTTGCTCTCTTCTTCTCTTTTTACCTTCCACCTACTACCCATCTTTGCACATCCTTGCCACATCCAACTAATTGAGAAAAACTTTTCTAGTTCTAGTGAGCTTCTCTGCCTGATTGGAGCATATGATATCCATTAAAAGTATTAGGGAGCAAAAATGATTGAGAACTATTTGATAGTCAATCCAGATATTTTACTTGCTATTTGATATTATGGTTTCCAACATTATAGCTCACTGATTGCCACTTGGTACACTTTAGGCGCCCTCTTGGAACTGGGAACTACCAAGCCGTATCAAAACAAATCTAGAAATGACTCTTCTGGACTCCTGTTGGGGAGAACTAGACCATGGCATATTCCTTCTATTATATGTTGAATCTTGTTTGCTTATATTTCACAGCATGGGAGTACTTTATTTTTATTCAGATTCTGGGGCTTCATCCTATATAGACAGCTCCTATTATTATTTTGACTGTGAATCAGGTATCGTACTTATGACACCCGCTGTTACCTCACTTCACAGTGCACGGCTTCAGACATCATTATACATTTTGACATTTACTTTCCTCTTGGGGGCATATTTCTGAAATGGAATCACTGAATGAGAAAGAATTTGAATGAATCCTTTCACATATTGTAAGATTATTTTTCTGAAAAACTATGATTTTCCAATGCCACTAGTGATATATTTGTTTCTAAACAATCTGTTATCACTGCAATGTATTCTTTATGTTGATTTTTGTTAATTTAACTGCATTGTGCCTAGGAAGATATTGAAATATAACTATACATGCCCTTCCTCTAGTTCCTCTTTCTAAGTAAAATTCATTGGTTGCTTTGCTCAGTGTCTAGGCCTGATTGAGGTCACAGGAACTAGAAGAAGCTGAGAGGGAAGTGATTGATTTCTAGAGAAAGAACACAGTAGAAAAAACATTCTGAATGAAAGAGGGTGGGAGGTTAGAGATAGGAGAAGAGGTGATGAAATAGAAGAGTTAGGGAAAACAGGGTTGGAAGAGATATTTGAAAAGTTTTGGAAGGAATAGCTGTTATGCTGAGTGCAATTTTGAGGGAGAAAGATATAGAAACAAGATACTGAGGAAAGGCTGACTTTGTGTTGTGCAATGAAATTTTTTAAAATGTAGTTAGGAAAGAGATAACCTTCATCATGACTCCCACACTCTTTGGCTTATAGTATAAATAGGTAGAAATATATCCCCATTAAGTTACAATGGTCTTCAAAATACACCCTCAAATTTAAAAGGATATTGTAGAGAAAATTATGATATCTTAATAATGCTTATTGAGGAAATAATTGCAGTTTAGATCTGGTTATATGAGATGGAGAACCAGAATTGCAGTGTTCAGTGAGCTCTTTCATATGAAGTCTAAGGAACTCCCCCTACAGGAATTTGTTTTTTAACTCACTACCTTGGAAATACAATTTCCTAATAGAGTCTTTCTTATAAGGAGAAAGGTTTTGGGTACCTCTTTGCCCTTCTGCACCATGTAAGACAAGACTTCTGGGGACTGAATTGCTGTTGTGTGCACCATTAAACAAATTCTGGAACCACAAGTAGAGACCATGTGCTACCATAGACAAGAGAAACTCATGGGGGGAGATGGTAGAGGAAGACACGGAGTAGTGGTAAAAGCACCCTGCTGAAGTTTACAGGTTGGCCAACCTTGGAGGTAAAGAAATATTGCAGATTAAATGAGATTTTGCAAGGTCCTGTTGATGCCTGCAATGCCCCCCATGACTGGCACAGA
This sequence comes from Delphinus delphis, assembly GCF_949987515.2. Taxonomy (NCBI): domain Eukaryota; kingdom Metazoa; phylum Chordata; class Mammalia; order Artiodactyla; family Delphinidae; genus Delphinus; species Delphinus delphis. The sequence continues at coordinate 113,694,751 of NC_082683.1, read as the reverse complement.
TTTGGTAACAAATCCTGGACGTCCCAGGATTTGGGAAGCTAAGGGTACCTGCATTAGCACTGACCTTAGTTTTGGAGAAGAGTGACACTTGGTGGCACCCATGAAGAAAAAAGTGAACAGATCCTCTTCCTCACTCACCAAGAGGCCCAATATTGTCAGATATTCATACAATAGGAGCCAGATATATCTGGTAATGTAATTTTTTTCTGAATTTTATTTAATTTATTTTTTATACAGCAGGTTCTTATTAGTTATCCATTTTATACATATTAGTGTATATATGTCAATCTCAATCTACAAATTCATCACTCCCCCACCACCACTTTCCCCCCTTGGTGCCCATACATTTGTTCTCTACATCTGTGTATCAATTTCTGCCCTACAAACTGGTTCATCTGTACCATTTTCCTAGGTTCCACATATATGCATTAATATACGGTATTTGTTTTTTGCTTTCTGACTTATTTCACTCTGTATGACAGTCAATAGATACATCCATATCTCTACAAATGAACCAATTTCGTCCCTTTTAATAGCTGAGTAATATTCCATTGTATATACATAACACATCTTCTTTATCCATTCGTCTGTCAATCAGCATTTAGTTGCTTCCATAACCTGGCTATTGTAAATAGTGCTGCAATGAACATTAGGGTGCATGTGTCTTTTTGAATTGTGGCTTTCTCTGGGTATATGCCCAGTAGTGGGATTGCTGGATCATATGGTAATTCTATTTTTAGTTTTTTAAGGAACCTCCATAGTGTTCTGCATAGTGTATCAATTTACATTCCCACCAGCAGTGCAAGAGGGTTGCCTTTTCGCCACACCCTCTCCAGCATTTGTTGTTTGTAGATTTTCTGATGATGCCCATTCTAACTGGTGTGAGGTGATACCTCATTGTAGTTTTGATTTGCATTTCTCTAATAATTAATGATGTTGAGGAGCTTTTTATGTGCTTCTTAGCCACCTGTATATCTTCTTTGGAGAAATGTCTATTTAACTCTTCTGCCCATTTTTTGATTGGGTTGTTTTTTTTTTTATTATTGAGCTGCATGAGCTGTTTATATATTTTGAAGATTAATCTTTTGTCCGTTGATTCGCTTGCAAATATTTTCTCCCATTCTGAAGGTTGTCTTTTGGTCTTGTTTGTAGTTTCCTTTGCTTTGCAAAAGCTTTTAAGTTTCATTAGGTTCCATTTGTTTATTTTTGTTTTTATTTCCATTACTTTCGGAGGTGGATCAAAAAAGATGTTGCTGTGATTTATGTCAAAGAATGTTCTTCCTATGATTTCCTCTAAGAGTTTTATAGTGTCTGGCCTTATATTTAGGCCTCTAATCCATTTTGAGTTTATTTTTGTGTATGGTGTTAGGGAGTGTTCTAATTTCATTCTTTTACATGTAGCTGTCCAGTTTTCCCAGCACCAGTTATTGAAGAGACTGTCTTTTCTCCATTGTATATCCTTGCCTCCTTTGTCATAGATTAGTTGACCGTAGGTGCATGGGTTTATCTCTGGGCTTTCTATCCTGTTCTATTGATCTATATTTCTGTTTTTGTGCCAGTACTGTATTCTCTTGATTATTGTAGCTTTAAATATAGTCTGAAGTCAGGAGTCTGATTCCTCCAGCTCTGTCTTTTCCACTCAAGACTGCTTTGGCTATTCAGGGTCCTTTGTGTCTCCATACAAATTTTAAGATATTTTGTTCTAGTTCTGTAAAAAATGCCATTGGTAATTTGATAGGGATTGCATTGAATCTGTAGATTGCTTTGGGTATAGGCATTTTCACAATATTGATTCTTCCAATCCAAGAACATGGTATATCTCTCCATCTGTTTGTATCATCTTTAATTTCTTTCATCAGTGTCTCATAGTTTTCTGCATACAGGTCTTTTGTCTCCCTAGGTAGCTTATTCCTAGGTATTTTATTCTTTTCGTTGCAGTGGTAAATGGGAGTGTTTTCTTAATTTCTCTTTCAGATTTTTCATCATCAGTGTATAGGAATGCAAGAGATTTCTGTGAAATAATTTTGTTTCCTGTTACTTTACCAAATTCATTGATTAGCTCTAGTAGTTTTCTGGTGGCATCTTTAGGATTCTGTATGTATAGTATCATATCATCTGCAAAGAGTGACAGTTTTACTTCTTCTTTTCCAGTTTGTATTCCTGTTATTTCTTTTTCTTCTCTGATTGCCGTCGCTAAGACTTCCAAAACTACGTTGAATAATAACAGTGAGAGTGGGCATCCTTGTCTTGTTCCCGATCTTAGAGGAAATGCTTTCAGTTTTTCACCATTGAGAATGATGTTGGCTGTGTGTTTGTCATATATGGCCTTTATTATGTTGAGGTACGTTCCCTCTATGCCCACTTTCTGGGGAGTTTTTATCATAACTGGTGTTGAATTTTGTCAAAAGCTTTTTCTGCATCTATTGAGATGATCACATGGTTTTTCTTCTTCAATTTGTTAATATGGTGTATCACATTGATTGATTTGCATATATTGAAGAATCCTTGCATCCTTGGGATAAATCCCACTTGATCATGGTGTATGATCCTTTTAATGTGTTGTTGGATTTTGTTTGCTGGTATTTTGTTGAGGATTTTTGCATCTATATTCATCAGTGATATTGGTCTATAAATTTCTTTTTTTGTGGTATCTTTGTCTGGTTTTGGTGCCAGGGTGATTATGGCCTCATAGAATGAGTTGGGAGTGTTCCTTCCTCTCCAATTTTTTCGAGGAGTTTGAGAAGGATGGGTGTTAGCTGTTCTCTAAATGTTTGACCGAATTCGCCTGTAAAGCCATCTGGTCCTTGACTTTTGTTTGTTGGAAGATTTTTAATTACAGTTTCAATTTCATTACTTGTCATTGGTCTGTTCATATTTTCTATTTCTTCCTGGTTCAATCTTGGAAGGTTATACCTTTCTAAGAATTTGTCCATTTCTTCCAGGTTGCCCATTTTATTGGCCTGAAGCTGCTTGTAGTAGTCTCTTAGGATGCTTTGTATTTCTGCGGTGTCTGTTGTAACTTTTCCATTTTCATTTCTAATTTTCTTCATTTGAGTGCTCTCCCCCTTTTTCTTGATGAGTCTGGCTAAATGTTTACCAATTTTGTTTATCTTCTCAAAGAACCAGCTTTTAGTTTTATTGATTTTTGTTTCTATTTCATTTATTTCTGCTCTGATCTTTACGATTTCTTTCCTTCTACTGACTTTGGGTTTTGTTTCTTCTTCTTTCTCTAGTTCCTTTAGGTTTAAGGTTAGATTGTTTATTTGAGATTTTTCTTGTTTCTTGAGGTAGGCTTGTATTGCTATAAACTTCTCTCTTAGAACTGCTTTTGCTGCATCCCATACATTTTAGATCCTCATGTTTTCGTTGTCATTTGTCTCTAGGTTTTTTTAAATTTCCTCTTTGATTTCTTCAGTGATTTCTTGGTTATTTAGTAACATATTGTTTAGCCTCCATGTGTTTGTGTTTTTTACATTTTTTTCCCCTGTAATGATTTCTAATCTCAGAGTGTTGTAGTCAGAAAACAGGTTTGATATGATTTCAACTTTCTTAAATTTACTGAGGCTTGATTTGTGACCCAACATGTGATCTGTCCTGGAGAATGTTCTGTGTGCACTTGAGAAGAAAGTGTAATCTGCTGTTTTTGGATGGAATGTTCTAAAAATATCAATTAAATCTATCAGGTCTATTGTGTCATTTAAAGCTTGTGTTTCCTCATTAATTTTCATCTGGATGATCTGTCCATTGGTGTAATTGAGGTTTTAAAGTCCCTCACTATTATTGTGTTACTGTCGATTTCCTCTTTTATAGCTATTAACCGTTGTCTTATGTACTGAGGTGCTCCTATGTTGGGTGCATATATATTTATAATTGTTACATCTTCTTCTTGGATTGATCCCTTGATCATTATGTAGTGTCCTTTCTTGTCTCTTGCAACGTTGTTTATTTTTAAGTCTATTTTATCTGATATGAGTATTGCTACTCCAGCTTTCTTTTGATTACCATTTGCATGGAATATCTTTTTCCATCCCCTCTCTTACAGTCTGTATGTGTCCCTAGGTCTGAAGTGGGACTCTTGTAGACAGCATATATATGGGTCTTGTTTTTGTATCCATTCAGCGAGCCTGTGTCTTTTGGTTGGAGCATTTAATCCATTCACATTTAAGGTAATTATCGATTTGTACGTTCCTATTACCATTTTCTTAATTGTTTTGGGTTTGTTTTTACAGGTCCTTTTCTTCTCTTGTGTTTCCCACTTAGAGAAGTTCTTTTAGCATTTGTTGTAGAGCTGGTTTGGTGGTGCTGAATTCTCTTAGCTTTTGTTTTTCTGTAAAGCTTTTTATTTCTCCATTGAATCTGAATGAGATCCTTGCCTGGTAGAGTAAACTTGTTTGTAGTTTCTTCCCTTTCATCACTTTAAATATGTCATGCCACTCCCTTCTGGCTTATAGAGTTTCTGCTGAGAAATCAGCTGTTAACCTATGGGTGTTCCCTTGTATGCTATTTATCATTTTTCCCTTGTTGCTTTCAATACTTTTTCTTTGTGTTTAAGTTTTGTCAGTTTGATTACTATGTGTCTCAGCGTGTTTCTCCTTGGATTTATCCTGTCTGGGACTCTCTGTGCTTCCTGGACTTGGATGACTATTTTCTTTCCCATGTTAGGGAAGTTTTTGACTATAATCTCTTCAAATATTTTCTTGGGTCCTTTCTCTCTCTCTTCTCCTTCTGGGACCCCTATTATGTGAGTGTTGTTGCATTTAATGTTGTCCCAGAGGTCTCTTAGGCTGTCTTCATTTCTTTTCATTCTTTTTTCTTTATTCTGTTCTGTGGCAGTGAATTCCACCATTCTGTCTTCCAGGTCACCTATCAGTTCTCCTGCCTCAGTTACTGTGCTATTGATTCATTCTACTGTGTTTTTCATTTCAGTTATTGTATTGTTCATCTCTTTTTGTTTGTTCTTTAATTCTTCTAGGTACTTGTTCTTTAATCCTTCTAGGTCTTTGTTAAACATTTCTTGCATCTTCTTGCTCTTTGCCTCCATTCTTTTTCTGAGGTCCTGGATCATCTTCACTATCATTATTCTGAATTCTTTTTCTGGAAGGCTGCCTATCTTCACTTCATTTATTTGTTTTTCTTGTGTTTTTACCTTTTTCCTTCATCTGATATATAGCCCTCTGCCTTTTCATCTTGTCTATCTTTCTGTGAATGTGTTTTTTGTTCCACAGGCTGCAGGATTGTAGTTCTTCTTGCTTCTGCCCTCTCCCTGGTAATGTATTTTTTCCAGCCTGTTGCAAATTTCCAAAATATAAAATTTTCTAAAACAAATTTTGCAGACAACTCTGGGATGAATTAGTCAAAACCACCCCTAAAATGATAGAGAGAATCCATGAAAACCCAATAAGAGCAAGATAATATCAAGGATGAGAATGAAGTTTGAAATTGAAGGGACTCTAAGAGACCCAATGAGATTTTTTAAACTTCTTTAAAAAGATTGTAATAGTTTTCCTGGGTAGAAAATTTGTCAGGACAAAACCTACAGTGTTCAGTTTCTGGCATTTCCCTCATCCTTGTTTTTTGTGAGAAATTCTTTGTTTGCACTGCTCTATTGGGCTGATCAATATCATCCAAGGAGAGTGTCAATGTGAATTTTGGAATTTACTGAAAGTAGCTTGAGGATGCATAAAACACTTTGTAGATATTTATGGTTAGATATTTTAAATATACTGAGTAACAACAACAGCAAAAACCCAAACAATAGGGGAAGAAAGCAACAGAAAAACAAAAGTGATACTTAACAATGTAACTTTATGTTAATGAAAATTTAACAAGTATTTTTAAGTGGGATTTTTATAGCTTAGTTAATTATATTTCCTAGGCATTTTCAACTGCATTTATAAATTTAGTGTACTACATTCTTTTTTCTTTCCTAGTAAATGGTCAATCTAACAAAACTTCTCATGTATTTAAGTAATCACAAATCAAATAAATTGCTCTTAAAAGTATGGTGACCCTGTAGAAATGAAAAAGGAGAAGTAACAACAGACACTGCAGAAATAAAAAAGATCATGAGAGATTACTACAAGCAACTCTATGCCAATAAAATGGACAATCTGGAAGAAATGGACAAATTCTAAGAAATGCACAACCTGCCAAGACTGAATCAGGAAGAAATAGAAAATATGAACAGACGAATCACAAGCACTGAAATTGAAACTGTGATTAAAAATCTTCCAACAAACAAAAGCCCAGGACCAGATGGCTTCACAGGCGAATTCTATCAAACATTTAGAGAAGAGCTAACACCTATCCTTCTCAAACTCTTCCAAAATATAGCAGAGGGAGGAACACTTCCAAATTCCTTCTACGAGGCCACCATCACCTTGATACCAAAACCAGAAAAGGATGTCACAAAGAAAGAAAACTACAGGTCAATATCACTGATGCACATAGATGCAAAAATCCTCAACAAAATACTAGCAAACAGAATCCATCAGCACATTAAAAGGATAATACACCATGATCAAGTGGGGTTTATTCCAGGAATGTAAGGATTATTCAATATACGCAAATCTAGCAATGTGATAAACCATATTAACAAATTGAAGGAGAAAAACCATATGATTATCTCAATAGATGCAGAGAAAGCTTTTGACAAAATTCAACACCCATTTATGATAAAAACCCTGCAGAAAGTAGGCATAGAGGGAACTTTCCTCAACATAATAAAGGCCATATATGACAAGCCCACAGCAAACATCATCCTCAATGGTGAAAAACTGAAAGCATTTCCACTAAGATCAGGAACAAGACAAGGTTGTCCACTCTCACCATTGTTATTCAACATAGTTTTGGAACTTTTAACCACAGCAATCAGAGAAGAAAAGGAAATAAAAGGAATCCAAATCCAAAAAGAAGAAGTAAAGCTGTCACTGTTTGCAGATGACATAATACTATACATAGAGAATCCTAAAGATGCTACCAGAAAACTACTGGAGCTAATCAATGAATTTGGTAAAGTAGCAGGATACAAAATTAATGCACAGAAATCTCTGGCATTCCTATATACTAATGATGAAAAATCTGAAACTGAAATCAAGAAAACACTCCCATTTACCATTGCAACAAAAAGAATAAAATATCTAGGAATAAACCTACCTAAGGAGACAAAAGACCTGTATGCAGAAAATTATAAGACACTGATGAAAGAAATTAAAGATGATACAAATAGATGGAGAGATATACCATGTTCTTGGATTGGAAGAATCAACATTGTGAAAATGACTCTACTACCCAAAGCAATCTATAGATTTAATGCAATCCCTATCAAACTACCACTGGCATTTTTCACAGAACTAGAACAAAAAATGTCACAATTTGTATGGAAACACAAAAGACCCCGAATAGCCAAAGCAATCTTGAGAACGAAAAAAGGAGCTGGAGGAATCAGGCTCCCTGATTTCAGACTATACTACAAAGCTACAGTAATCAAGACAGTATGGTACTGGTACAAAAACAGAAAGATAGATCAATGGAACAGGATAGAAAGCCCAGAGATAAACCCACACACATATGGACACCTTATCTTTGATAAAGGTGGCAGGAATGTACAGTGGAGAAAGGACAGCCTCTTCAATAAGTGGCGCTGGGAAAACTGGACAGGTACATGTAAAAGTATGAGATTAGATCACTCCCTAACACCATACACAAAAATAAGCTCAAAATGGATTAAAGACCTAAATGTAAGGCCAGAAACTATCAAACTCTTAGAGGAAAACATAGGCAGAACACTCTATGACATAAATCACAGCAAGATCCTTTCTGACCCACCTCCTAAAGTAATGGAAATAAAAACAAAAATAAACAAATGGGAACTAATGAAACTTCAAAGCTTTTGCACAGCAAAGGAAACCATAAACAAGACCAAAAGACAACCCTCAGAATGGGAGAAAATATTTACAAATGAAGAAACTGACAAAGGATTAATCTCCAAAATTTACAAGCAGCTCATGCAGCTTTATAACAAAAAAACAAACAACCCAATCCAAAAATGGGCAGAAGACCTAAATAGACATTTCTCCAAAGAAGATATACAGACTGCCAACAAACACATGAAAGAATGCTCAACATCATTAATCATTAGAGAAATGCAAATCAAAACTACAATGAGATATCTTCTCACACCCGTTAGAATAGCCATCATCAAAAAATCAAGAAACAGTAAATGCTGGAGAGGGTGTGGAGAAAAGGGAACACTCTTGCACTGCTGGTGGGAATGTGAATTGGTTCAGCCAATGGAGAACAGTATGGAGGTTCCTTAAAAAACTACAAATAGAACTACCATATGACCCAGCAATCCCACTACTGGGCATATACCCTGAGAAAACCAAAATTCAAAAAGAGTCATGTACCAAAATATTCATTGCAGCTCTATTTACAATAGCCTGGAGATGGAAACAACCTAAGTGTCCATCATCGGATGAATGGATAAAGAAGATGTGGCACATATATACAATGGAATATTACTCAGCCATAAAAAGAAACGAAATTGAGCTATTTGTAATGAGGTGGATAGACCTAGAGTCTGTCATACAGAGTGAAGTAAGTCAGAAAGAGAAAGACAAATACCGTATGCTAACCCATATATATGGAACTTAAGAAAAAAAAATGTCATGCAGAACCTAGGGGTAAGACAGGAATAAAGACGCAGACCTACTGGAGAATGGACTTGAGGATATGTGGAGGGGGAAATGTGAGCTGTGACAGGGCGAGAGAGAGTCATGGACATATACACACTAAGAAACGTAAGGTAGATTAGCTAGTGGGAAGCAGCCGCATGACACAGGGATATTGGCTCGGTGCTTTGTGACAGCCTGGAGGGGTGGGATAGGGAGGGTGGGAGGGAGGCTGATGCAAGAGGGAAGAGATATGGGAACATATGTATATGTATAACTGATTCACTTTGTTATAAAGCAGAAACTAACACACCATTGTAAAGCAATTATGCCCCAATAAAGATGTTAAAAAAAAAAAAGTGTGGTGACTCTGATGTTCTCCTCAATGATGTTTACAACAGTAAAATTCTCTCATAACATTCAACTTAAAACAACAATTCTATTAAACAAATTCTCTCTCAATCATTTAGTGGTTTGTCTTACTTAACTGGTCTCCCAGGAGGTCTGATCAAGGAAATAAATGTTGTGTTATTGTTTCTCTAAATCCAGAGCATTATCAAGCTGGGTTGGTCAGATCCTGTGCTGCCACTTATCATGCTTACCCTATGTTTACCCAAAGAAAATTTCTAATAGAGGTTTGGAGCTCTGACACACTTTGTTATGATACTTGTTTCTCTAAAGGTCCCCTGGATCCCTTGCATTTAATGCATCTGGCAAGTTAATTGCTGATTGCATTCCACTGGGTGTTCTTATAAATTCAGAGGTAAGGTTTATGCTCTTGTTGAATTTGGCTATTCTATGGATTCCATTCTTTATGATATAAAACAGAAAAATGACAGCTTGTATAAATTATTAAATGAAGAGACAAATGAGAACCACAATGAAGAGAAAAAGAACACACACACATCATCACTTCAAGGTCATCAGATTTAATCCATGGAATATTAGAAAAAAAGGTGCTGTCTTCAAGAAAATATGCCAATTATTTAGAGTATTTGGAGCTGTTTCCTAAGATTATAATGAATATTCTTCCTTAATTAGAAAATGTTTAGAGAATTAGGTGCAAAACACATTAGAACTCAAATAAATATTTATTTTTTCTCACCACCCCCAATTCTAAATCATTTACTTATTACACATTTTAAATATTGAAGTCTTATAGTTGTTAGGCATTTCAATATACATATTATCTTAAATATTACAAATGTTTTAAACACTAAATAGTTAAAGATTATTTTTCAACAGAGAAAATAATGTTTTTTTAACTTTATCATATCAATCCTTCTCTTTTTATTGGAATAAAGCCCCATATCCATTAAAGAAACAATTTTTAGCATATTGACATAATTTAAAGTTACTAAATGTTAGGAATTTGATTAATTGCCAGTCACAGAAACCTAAATGATGATGGCTTAAAAATGTGAGGAATTTGTTTTTCTTTACCTAAAAGATGCTTATCCCTGCAAAAATTAAGTCTTTGCAAGGAGGTTCACAAAATTTAATTGGGTCCTGAAGGGTCCCTACCACTTCAAGTTCTACCCTTCACTCATGATATTATCTTCCTCCTACTGAATTTGACTTTTATAAAATTGTCAACGTTCTGTGCTCCTTCTAGCTTTCTTTTCTGTCATGATTAGCACATGGATTCCATCCTAAAGGTTGCATCAGGGTTGTAGCAACAATTTTCCCATTTGAAGTAGGAAGAAAGAAGAACAGAAAGCCTTCCCTGTTGAGTCAGCCTCATCCTCTCTGAAGAGTTTTCCCAGAAGTACCACCCAACAACTTCTGCCTACATACCATTGCCCAAAATGCAGTCATATGACTACTCTTATCTGCAAAGGGAGTGAGTGGGGAATCTGGATGTTCATCTGGTCACATTATTGTCCCATGTTGTTACTGAATAAGGAGAGAGTGAATGTTTGGTGGGCATCCAGCAGTCTCTGCCATAACCTGTCAAGCACCTTGGCTTTATGGTGTAGGTGAACTGATATTGCATATGGAACAGACCTCTAGGTTTAATTTTCTCAAAACTGTGAAAAATTAGTCAAACCTTGTTTTACACTCTCCATGCCAATAGATACTTCAAATCCATGCCCTATAAATGGGATAGTCTTGCAGCTCACTGTCCTTGAATTCATCTTGACAAAATTTCAAGCCTAATTTGGGTTTATGACCACCCCCAACCACTGGTCCTCCATCAGGCCTCTTTGCCATTAGATTGGATTCAACTAATTGCATTCCAGGTTCTCTCTATGTTTTTAATTGGCAGGAGTACAATTCTCATAGATACTTGGATAGCATATGATTGTAATCAGTATGTCTTACATGTCAGCTTCTGTATCTGAAACCACAGCTTCTAGAGTCTTTCTAATGAAAAGAGGAAACTTGAAGGTACATAAAGGTAAGATATAGAAAAAAGCTCTAGAAGGTAGGACGAGGGGCAAGAGAAGTAAGGAGATTCGGAAAGATGGTCATGAGTGAGATCAGGAAACTGGAGATTTGAGAAAAATCTAAAGAGTCTGGGGTAGGCAGGTGCTGTGATTAATGCACATTGTGGAGAGAGATCTCTAAAGAGGAATTTTGGAAAGTTTTACTGTGTGCTGTATGTTGCAATATCCATCACGTCTTACTGCTCCCCACTCTTGCCACCTACTCAAGAGATAGTCTATAAAGGTCTGTGTTACTGTTTGATAACTTGAGGGGTTAAATTTCTGTATTTTTTGAAAGTGCCAAATTGCCAAAATGGATATTGAGAGATATTAGAAGCCCAATTTATTGGGGTACACTAGTGTCATGACTTGTAGTACCCAACATCTGTTCTAGGGAATTCAGTGAGGACACAATTGTGGGGTAGATTCCATAAACCTCCAGATAAGTTATGGGAAATCCAATACTCATGGCTGATTCATGGCCAGAGACATACATATAAGTAATATGATAGAAATTCTCTATTCTACCAAAGCACGGAAGTAGGTTAGAGATGGCTGGGTGGGGACATCAAGGAACAAAAAGTCCCTCAGCTAGCAAGCATTTATTGAGTATGTATTTCATTTGAGGTGTTATTCTATGTTCTGAGAACAATGATGAACAAGATAGACAGCATTCCTTCCTCTCAGGAGCTTATATTTAGTGAGCTTAAGGTAGCACACTAAGTCTCCTGCAGGGACCATATTTGAGACAAAGAAGCAAAGTGCATGGAATGATGATCTGAAACCTACAGAAATATGGACATCTTAAGAGATGCCAACATAGAGGAATGATCTTGAAGACCGAATGGCATGAACCAGATGTCTACATGGATTAAAAAGGGACTTTTAAAAAAGGGCTAGACCAATATATGCCTTTCTGCACTGTGTCCCACACACACCTGATCCTGGAATTGTTCTCAGAGATAAGTGGAAGGGGGAAATATTCGATTGAGTGAGAAAACTCTGATATATCTGAAATTAACCAGAATTGGCAAGATTAAAGACTATTTATCTGGCAGTATGGAGAATGGAGATTAGAAATAGAAGTTAAATTATAAAAAATACGAGAAAATTATCATTGTTGTACATTTTAGTTTGTGACTTATTCTATTTTTATTCTGTACATCTGGTTACAAATTTAATTGAACAGGAATCATCCAGAAATCATTCTGGTGTCAGTATGTTTCATGGTAATTAAGATTAGCATTTGGATTGGCATCAAGATATATTCTAGAAGATATTAATGACCAGTATCATTAGAAAGTTTTCCATGTGATTTTGAATTAAATGAGTCTAGTATTAGAATAAACTCACTTTTATGTTGCTGACAACTCAAGGATCACTGCAGATGTAAGAATGGGTTTCAACTTTTCAGTGAGATTCAGGTAAACTCTAATAATAGAGTAAGTATTACATTTATGGGAGTTTTAAAGGTAGTGTTTTAACCAAGTGCAGTGTAGGAAATGTCAGTGATATCCTTGCTTTAGGACTGATATCTTGAGATTTGAGTATATATGAAACATTTGGCTCTGATTTAAGGCTAGGAATGATGAGTAGGTGCCAGGTTTGGGCTCCATCAGATTCTGAATCAAGAGTAAAAGAGTCTAGATGCAGATGTTTACTTTATTGCTTTCTTGAGGATGTTAAAATGTAGGATGTTGTGTAATCAAATACCCAATAAGTTGGGATCAAGTTGAGAGAGAAACTCAAGTTTCCTACCATGGGTTCAGGCTTAGAGAAGATCAGGAAATGGACTGCTATGTTGTACAGTAGGTCCTTGCTTTTTATCTGTTTCATATGTAGTAGTGTGTATCTGTTAATCGTCCAATCCTAATTTATCTCTCTCCCTGTCCTGCTAACCTCTTTGGTAACCATAAGTTTGTTTTCTATGTCTGTGAGTCTATTTCTGTTTTGTAAATAAGTTTATTTGTATCATTTTTTTGGATTCCACATATAAGTAATATCATATATTACTTGTCTTTCTCTGTCTGACTTACTTCACTTAGCATGATAATCTCTAGGTCCATCCATGTTGCCTCAACATGGTATTATTTCATTCTTTTTTAGGCTGAGTAATATTCATATACATATACCACATCTTCTTTACCCATTCATCTGTCCATGGACATTTAGGTTGTTTCCATGTCTTGACTATTGTAAATAATGCTGCTATGAACATTGTAGTGCAGGTATCTTTTTGAATTATAGTTTTCTCCAGATATGTGCCCAGAAGTAGGATTGCTGGATCACATGGTGACTCTATTTTTAGTCAAACAACAGATTTTTAATGTAGATGAAACACGCTTATACTAGAAGAAGATGCCATAAAGAACTTTCATAGCTAGAAAGGAGAAGTCAATACCTGGCTTCTAAGCTTCAAAGAACAGGCTGATTCCCTTGTTAGAGGCTAATGTAACTGGTGATTTTAAGTTGAAGGCAATGCTCATTTACCATTCCAAAATCTTAGGGCCCATAAGAATTGTGATTAATCCAACATAAATAACAACAACACCTTTTTTGACCCACCTCCTAGAGTAATGAAAATTAAAATTAAAATAAACAAATGGGACCTAATTAAACTTAAAAGGTTTTGCACAGCAAAGGAAACCATAAATAAGATGAAAAGACAACCCTCAGAATGGGAGAAAATATTTGCAAATGAAGCAACTGACAAAGGATTAATCTCCAAAATATACAAGCAACTTATACAGCTCAATATCAAAAGAACAAACAACCCAATCCAAAAATGGGCAGAAGACCTAAATAGACATTTCTCCGAAGAAGACATACAGATGGCCAACAAACACATGAAAAGATGTTCAACATCACTAATTATTAGAGAAATGCAGATCAAAACTACAATGAGGTATCACCTCACATCAGTCAGAATGGCCATCATCAAAAAATCTGCAAACAGTAAATGATGAAGAGGGTGTGGAGAAAAGGGAACCCTCTTGCACTGTTGGTGGGAATGTAAATTGATACAGCCACTATGGAAAACAGTATGGAGGTTCCTTAAAAATCTAAAAGCAGAACTACCATATGACCCGACAATCCCACTACTGGGCATATACCCAGAAAAAAACATAATTCAAAATGACACATGCACCCCAGTGTTCATAGCAGCACTATATACATTAGACAGGACATGGAAGCAACCTAAATGTCCATTAACAGAGGAATGGATAAAGATGTGGTAAATATATACAATGGAATATTACTCAGCCATAGAAAGGAATGAAATTGGGTCATTTGTAGAGGCAAGGATAGACCTAGACAGTGTTATACAGAGTGAAGTATGTCAGAAATAGAAAAGATCGTATAATAATGCATATATGTGGACTCTAGAAAAAAGGTATAGATGATCTCATTTGCAAAGCAGAAATAGAGACATAGATTTAGAGAACAAATGTATGGATACCAAGGGGGGAAGGGGTGGGGAGGGAGGAATTGGGAGACTGGTATTGACACATATACATTATTGATACTATGTATAAAATAGACAACTGATGGGAGCATACTGTATAGCACAGGGAACTCTACTTAATGCACTGTGGTAACATAAATGGGAGGGAAGTCCAAAAGGGAGGGGATATCTGTATGTGTATGGCTGATTCATGTTGTTGTGCAGTGGAGGCTAACACAATATTCTAAAGCAACCATACTCCAATAAAAATTAATAATAAAAAAAGAATTATGATTAATCTACTCTGCCTGTGTTCTGTAAATAAAACAACAAAACCCGAATGACTGCTCATCTATTTATAACATGGTTTACTGAATATTTTAAGCCCACTGTTGAGACCTTCTGCTCAGAAAAAAAAGAGGCCTTTCAAGATATTACTGCATATATTTTTTAACATCTTTATTGGAGTATAATTGTTTACAATGGTGTGTTAGTCTCTGCTTTATAACAAAGTGAATCAGCTATATGTATACATATATCCCCATATCTCCTCCCTCTTGCGTCTCCCTCCCACCCTCCCTATCCCGCCCCTCTAGGTGGTCACAAAGCACTGAGCTGATCTCCCTGTGCTATGCAGCTGCTTACCATTAGCTATCTATTTTACATTTGGTAGTGTATATATGACAATGCTACTCTCTCACTTTCTCTCAGCTTACCCTTCCCTCTCCCCATGTGCAAAAGATTGTTATCTTTGCAAATCTGATAGTATTTCAGTGTATTTTAATTTACATTTTTCCTAATATGACTGAAGCTGAGTGTCATAGATATTTTTAATTTTTTAAATTGTCTCTTAATTTTGTTGCTTCCCCCAATTTGGACACAATTTTGTTCTTTTCAGGTCTCCACTAGAGTTCCCAATCTGATTAATTGAGTAATCAATCTTTCCCCCATTAATATTACATCATTACCATATACTAAATTCACGTGTATTTTTGATTTTTTACATTATAATTTGTGACACTCGTTTATACATGAACGTAGTTCTGTTTTAATGATGAGAATCTACAAAAACTTATTAGTGACGAATAAAATGCACAGATCTCAAATGTTTAGTTTGATGTATTTTGACAATTGCATCTACTTATATATCTACCTCCCCTCCAATATAGAACATATCCATCACCCCAAGAAGTTCCCATATACCTCTTTCTGATCAGTGTACAATCCCCATTCTAAAGCAATCTCTTTCTGATTTACCACTACAAATTAGTTTTGCCTGATATTGGATATTATATAAATAGAATCATACATTATCTTCTCTTTTTTCTTTTTTAAAAAAATTTGACATAATGTTTTTGGGAAGAATAAATGTTTCTGCATATATCAGTACTTTGTGTTTTTTAATTGCTTAGTATTTTACCACTATATGAATATATTATCATTTATTTATTCATCCTCCTGTTGACAAAGGTTTGGGTTGTTTTCAGTTTGGGACTATAATGAATAGATCCTTACAAAGATTCTTGTACAAGTCTTTTTTTAATAAATTTATTTATTTATTTTTGGCTGTGTTGAGTCTTCGTTGCTGTGCACGGGCTTTCTCTGGTTGCAGCGAGTGGGGGCTACTCTTCGTTGCGGTGCGCAAGCTTCTCATTGCGGTGGCTTCTCTCATTGTGGAGCACAGGCTCTAGGCACGTGGACTTCAGTAGTTGTGGCACGTGGGTTCTAGAGCACAGGCTCAGTAGCTGTGGCACATGGACTTAGTTGTTCTGTGGTATGTGGAATCTCCCCGGACCAGGGCTCGAACCCGTGTCCCCTGCACTGGGAGACAGATTCTTAACCACTGCGCCACCAGGGAAGTCCCCAAGTCTTTTTGAGGATATATATTTTTATGGAATATGGGATAAATATCAAGGAACATAATTGCTGGGTGAAAAGGTAGATGTGTTTGAATTTAGAAACTGCTGAACAGTCCTTCGAAGTAATTAGATCAGTTAATACTATCACCAGCAATGTATGAGAGTTCCAGTTGCTCCACATCCTTACCAACATTTAATATTATCAGGTTAAAAATTATTAGCATTCTGATAAATATTTCATTGTATATTTTATTGTGGCCTTAGTTTACCTAATGATTAATGAATGGTCTTAAGCACATTTTCATGCATATATTGATCATTCATATATCTTCTTTTGTCAAATCATGCTCAAAGGTTTTGCCCAGTTTTAATTGGATTGCTCATTTTTAATTTTTTGTGACAAGTTGTTGTAGAGTCTAGGTACAAACATTTTTTCCTATTCTGCCTTGTCTATTTTTTCTTAATTGTGTCTTTTTACAAGCAAAAAATTAATTTTGATAAAGTCTAACATCAAATGTTTTTAGTGGTTAGAGCTTTTTGTGTCCTAAGAAGTCTCTAAGCAGATCTTAGGTCATGAAGATATTTTCCTAAGTTTTCTTTCAGAAGTTTGACAGATTGTGTTTTATGTTTAAGATTGTGACACATCTCAAGTTTCTATTTCTTTAGGGAAAATAGACATGTTACCAGTGTAAAGCTTACCCTTTCACCGTCTACCTCTCCATTTATTTAGGTCTTTAATTTCTCTTAGTGATATTTTGTAGTTTTTGGTGTAGAGGTGTTCTATATATGTCATTAGATCATTTACTAGGTACTTAATGTATTTTGATGCTATTGTAAATGGTGTTGTTCGAAATTTTTTTCTTTCTTTCTTTTTTTTTTTTCTGGCCACGTTGCACAGCTTGTGGGATCTCAGTTTCCCAGCCAGGAATTGAACCTAGTCCCACAACAGTGAAAGCACCAAGTCCTACCAATGGACCTAACCACTCCCTGAAATTTTATTTTCCATTATTTTCCCAGTATATGGAAAAGCAACTGACTTTGTATTTTGACCTTGAATCCTCTAGTATTATTAAATTATTAGTTCTAGTAGGTGTTTTTCTTTTGTAGGTTACATAGGTTTGCTATGGACACAATCATATTGTTTAAAAATAGCAATATTGGGGCTTCCCTGGTGGCGCAGTGGTTGAGAGTCCGCCTGCCGATGCAGGGGACACAGGTTCGTGCCCCTGTCCGGGAAGATCCCACATGCCACGGGGTGGCTGGGCCCGTGAGCCATGGCCGCTGAGCCTGTGCGTCCGGAGCCTGTGCTCCGCAACAGGAGAGGCCACAACAGTGAGAGGCCTGCGTACCGAAAGAAAAAAAAAAAAGCAATAAGTTTACTGATTTATTTTTCTAATTTGTATGCTTTTTATCAGTTTTGTCATATTGCACTGGCTAGGAAAGATGGTACAATGTAGAATACAAGTGGTGAGGGTAGACTGTTAACTACAGTTTCTTCAACGTTATCCTTTATCAGCTTAAGGAAATTTTCTTTCATTTCTAGTTTACTGAGAGTTTTTGGTTTTGTTTTTAATTATGTATTGAGATTAAACGTAGCTATTGAGAGGATTCCACTCTCTGGATCTTATTCTCCTAGAGTGTGTGGGAATAAAGAATGCTTGAATTATGTTCCCTGAACCCCATACGGGTCATCCATGTGAGAGATCTGACTGGTGGAGAGAAGTGAACAGAACTTAGCAGAGAGAAGCATCAAGAGTTTTGCTTGTTGTATTATTTGTCTTTTTTTAAATGAGAAAACTAAGATCCAAAGAGATTATCTAACTTGTTCAAGATCATACATGTCAACGTAGTAGCTGTTAACACTTGATATGTCCTCAAGAAGCAGTGTAAATGCAAGACTGTAATATAAACAGAGAAGAGAGTAAAAAGTGGACATTTGTGGTCACTGTCCCACAAATCTATACCAGTGCTCCCTGACCCAGAACACTCCCTCCATGTTAGAATTATTACATTGGTCAGTTAATGCAAATCTGCTGAAGACCCACCTACAGTTGTGTGTTGTGTAACAGGGCGTGGGGAAAATGTACCACAGTGTGCTAGAAGAAATCAGAATCCAGGGCTCTAGAGGCAACTCTGCCACCGCTGCGTTGTGTGACCCTCGCCACTGTCATTGCACCTCTATGGCCTTCAGTTTCCATTTGAAGAGAAGGGACCTGAATTAGACCAAGAGACCTTAATGGATGGTTTATAGGCTAAAAACCACCATATAGTCCCCTTAAAAGAAGTGAAACAGTAAGGTATAAGCCATTGGGAGGGCTCTCTGACTCAAAAATCTCTCCTATTCTTTCCCTCTTTCTTCTTCCCCCACTTCTAAAATATCATCAGCACTTTCTTTTCTACAAGGCTGAACCTAGTCCTTCTTTTATTGGTGGAATAAAACCCCTGGACCAGTTAGTTTCTAAGTTTCCTTCCAGCTCCAATATTCTGAATATGGGGGAAGATCTTCCCTTTGGTCCTTAGGAGGTTTGAAATTCTTTCATCTAATTAAGGTCTGTTAGTTACTACACCAAGTTTGCTTATCATAGGGTAATAAAATTACCCACGTAAGTTAATTCATATAGAGCTCCTAGAACAGTGTTAAGGGCTCTGGAAATATAATTCACTGTGACAGATTTCTTTCACTGTGACAGAAATGTGTGGATTAGAGTTGTTCAAGTGTTGCACAACTTCTGGAGAAAGGATCCAGAAGGAAGTCCCCTGGAGCAGGTGCAGACATGGTTAGTTCTTAGGAACAATCTTCTGGATCTGAGCCTTCACAGCTGGACCCTGCCCAGGGTGTGGTTCTTATGTTGGTGCGCTTCACTTTGAGTGAGACTTGGGCCTTAAATGGACTTTGCCATCTCCAGTTCTTAATATCAGAGCCTCCAAGACTGGATAGAACTTTTTCAGATTTGAAGTCCCCCGGCTTGCTGAATTACCTCAGGGCAGGCAGCACAGAGCCTTTGCAAAGTTTTCCATACAAATGAGGCAAAACGACTACCCTGTTGCTACCAGCTGCCACCAAAACATCTCCATTATCTCCCTTGGATCTACAATTCACATCATGCCCTAATGTGGTGAAAATGTTTAGAATTTCTTGGGTACAAATTTCTCCCAAGATTTCCCTAGTAGCCAGTTGTTTTGCTAAATTACAGAAATATGTAAAATTTGTTGCTACTCTCAGTTACCCAATAGAGAAGACAGTGTTCACTGTTGGCTCATTCTCACCAAAACCACACTGATTTTCGGATCAGACATAAATTTTTCTTATGACTTTATCAAGGCTGAGAACTCAAAATTAAGATGTGATTGGTTATATAGATAAAAAGGACAGTTTAAATTCTTTCACATCTGAGTTGTGGTATGAAAGTTTTATTCTATCCTTCACATATGTCTGATATTGAAACTCAGTGTAAAGTACCCAATACCAGACTATACGTGTTTTCAAAATAAACATTTATTAGCATAAACCAGAGTTTTCATTTTGAATGGGAGTCACATTATGATCAGCATGCACTTTGTATCCTGTCCTTTTCTCCCCTGTAACCTGGACGGTGGTCATCTCTGCTGCAAACTTTGTTCTCCCAATGGCCAATTTTACAGTACTCATCTCTTCTTCTCATTTCCAAGGTAAACATCCTCTCCACAAAGCATTATTGAGTATAACTTTACTGAGTTTATTAAAGTTCAGTTTATTAACTTTCTTGGTAGGGTGCAAACAAATTAATTTTATTATTTCCAATAACTTACCCTAACTTTATTGAATCTTCTGGTTTTTCACCACTAAAAGAAATCTCTAGCACATCTTCTAAATTTTCCAATCACTTTCAGGTATCAATAAGTAGTCGTCTCCTCAGATAGTAAAAAAAAGAAAGAAAAGAAAAGAAAATGACAGGGAATTCCCTGGCAGTCCAGTGGTTAGGACTCCAGGTTTCCACTGCAGAGGGCACCTGTTCCATCCCTGGTCTGGGAACTAAGATCCCTCATGCCATGGCATGGCATGGCCAAAAATAAACATCAATCAATAAATAATTCTTTTATTTATTTTTAAAAAAAGAAAGGAAAATGATGGAACAAATCTGGTCCATTCTAGAGCTTGACTTTCTCATCTGATGGTGTCTTCCTCACCCCTCTCTCAGCTTAGGGATGACTCCTATTTGGAAGTCTGCAGCAAGGAAATGAGATGTAATCAGTGTCATTTTTCTTTTTTTCTTCACTTTCTTCTCGATACATTAGCTGCTCTTTGGGACCCCTCAGGAAGTAAGGAGGAGCAGGGTAGGAAGAGTTAATGAAAAAAGACAAAGTCTTCTGTGAGGAGTGGGGCAGTTATATATTCTTGTCTTGTTCCTGATCTTAGAGAAAAAACTTTCAGCTTTTCACTGTTAAATATGATGTTAACTATGGGTTTTTCATATATATATATATATATATATATATATATGTCATATATATAATAAATAGATAGATAGATAGACAGGTATGACCTTTTTAATGTTAAGGTACATTCCATCTATATTTAATTTAAGAGTTTTTAACATGAAAGGATATCCAATTTTGTCATATGATTTTTCTGCATCTATTGAGATGATCAGACAACTTTTAATCTTCATTTTGTTTCTGAGCTGTATCACATTTCTTTTTAAAATTTATTTATTTTTGGCTATGTTGGGTCTTCATTGCTGCGTGCGGGCTTACTCTAGTTGCAGCTAGCAGGGGATACTCTTCATTGCAGTGCGCGGGCTTCTCATTGTGGTGGCTTCTCTTGTTGTGGAGCATGGGCTCTAGGCACGTGGGCTTCAGTCGTTGTGGCACAGGGGCTCAGTAGTTGTGGCTCACGGACTCTAGAGCTCAGGCTCAGTAATTATGACTCAGGGGCTTAGTTGTTCTACGGCATGTGGGATCTTCCCGGACCAGGCCTCAAACCCTTGCTGTATGCATTCGCAGGCAGATTCGTAAACACTGCACCACCACAGAAGTCCCTGTATCACATTTATTGATTTGTGTAATGTTGTGCTATCCTTGCACCCAGGGCTAAATTCCAGTTGATCATGGTATATGATCCTTTAATAATTTGTTGAATTCTGTTTGCTAGTATAAATTGTTGAGGATTTTTGCATCTATGTTTATCTGTGATATTGGTTGGTGATTTTCTTTTCTTGTAGTTTCCTTGTCTGTCTTTAGTCTCAGGGTAATGCTGGTCTTATAAAATGAATTTGAAAGTGTTACCTCCTCTTCAATCTTTTGGAAGAATTTGAGGAGGATTGGTATTAATTCTTCTTTAAATGTTTAGTAGAATTTTTCTATAAAGCCATCTGGTCCTCAACTTTTCTTTATGGGAAGTTTTGATTACTGATTCAATCTTTTCCATTGTTATTGGTTTCTTTAGGTTTTATATTTCTTCATTATTCAGGTTGTATGTTTTAGGAATTTACTCATTTCTTCTGGGTTTTCTAATTTTTTGGCATATAATTGTTCATAGTAGTTTCTTATGATCCTTAGTATCTCTGTGTTATCAATTGTAATGTCTCCTCTTTCATCTGTGTTTTTATTTATTTGAGTCTTCTCTCTTTTTCCTTAGTCTAGCAAAAGTTTTGTCAGTTTTGTTTATCTATTTTACAAAACTAGCTCTTAGTTTCATTAATCTTTTTTTTAATCACCTTTCTAATCTCTATTTCATTGATTTCTGCTCTGATCTTTGTTATTTCTTACCTTCTACTAACTTTGGGCTTAGTTTGTTCTTTTTCTAGTTCTTTGAGGCCTAATATATGTTCTATCTTGGAGAATATTCTACATGCTATTGAGAAGAATGTGCTTTCTTCTGATGTTAAATGAAATGTTCTGCATATATCTATTAGGTTTGGTCTATTTGGTCTAATGTGTAGTTTACATCTGATATTTCCATATTGATTTTCTGTCTTGATGATTATCCATTGTTGAAAGTGAGGTATTGAAGTCCCCTATTATTATTATTTTTGGCTATGCTGTACAGCATGCAGGATCTTAGTTCCCCAACCAGGGATCAAACCCGTGCCCCCTGCAATGGAAGAGTGGAGTCCTAACCACTGGACTGTTGGGGAATTCCCCCCTACTACTATTGTTTTGCTGTCTAATTCTCCTTTCATATATGTAGATATTTATATCATAAATTTAGGTCCTACAATGTTGGCTACATAGATATTTACAATTGTTATATACTTTAAATTTTTTTTTTTTTTTTTTTTTTACTGAAGTATAGTGATGAGGCAGCATAGTGCAGTGATGTCTAGTAACCCCTGGGAAACAGCCCAATCTGTGGCTGGTTCATCAGACAGCTCCTCTTGCTGTCTTCTCGTGGGCCCCATACTGACCATTTATCCTTATGCTACCAGAATATGGGCTTTTTTTTTAAAACATGGGAATGTCTGTCTTTCATAGGGACTAGGTTTAGGATCAGGGATGTCCAGGGAACCAACTTTGGGGCACAGAAAAACTAATAAAGGCTAATTACTATTAGGAAATGAGCTGGCCTTCTGTGCTTGGTGCTTATCTGAGGAGTCACTCTATAAGCTACTTGCTTTGCTGTCATTTTTGATTTCCCATTTAAAAAAGGAACATGAAAGTAGATTAAGCAAGATTAAATTAGTTAAATAGTTATTCAATAAAAGGCAGAAATGAAAACTGATCATTCTAGCAAAAAAGGTATAAATCCTCTTCAACAGAACTACCCCAAAGGGTCAAAGTAACTTGTTCAAGGCCACATGGTTATTAAGTGACTGAGTTGGAATTTTAACTAGGTCCACTTGCCTCCAAAGCACATGCTCTTAGCCTTTGCACTGTAATGCCTCTTTCTAAGGATGATTCCAGGAAAGTCCAGAAAAGCAGGTTGAAGTGCCCTGGCCAGAGCACACACCAAGGACATAAGAACAGCTATTAAGCCTTTATCACATCCTGAGAGAGGCCACAGCCCAGGTGTCCTGCCTGTCCTTCAGCATGAACAAGGACCCTCAGCCCAACAGAGGTGATGCTGGTATTTTAATAAGGATTTAGGATCTTTTTCCTGACCATGTTTAGAATATTTTTGCAATTTTGAGACTTGGTGGCAACAAAATAATTAATAATAATCACCCAACCATAAATAATGGAATCTATTAACAGGTCATATGAATAAACATCTGCAGTTATAGATCATGTCCTCTGGGACAATCTATTTTGTCTTCAGATTTTTCTCATGATGAGTTGAAAATAAATGTTTTCCAGAAGTGTCCACATGTAAGTCTTGCTATCTCCTCAGGAATATCACAAAGAAATTTTCTTCTAAATACCTGAAGACTGTGCTCATGCTCCCTCAATCCCAAGTCCTGGATCTATTCCTTATTTTGAGCTCCTTCTCCATCCTGGTCGCTATGGGAGAGGGAGGCAGATAAACAAATGAGAGCAACAGAAGGGAATCAGTGGTGCTATTTACAGGGGTTTACAGATGTACACAGGAAAGGACAGCCACACCGACCAGAAGCCTGATTTCAGATCAATTATTATAGAAAGGCAGCCTGTGAGCCCCAGTCATTCTGACAACCATCTCAGGATGTCAGTCTTTACCTTCTCCCACCCAGGAAGCATATGTCAGTGACTCTTACCTGTGAGTTCAGCCCCACCCAGTTCTAAAGCCAATCCTGCATGAGATAGGTGCACATTAAAAACCTTGTCCCGCCAAGAGTGACTGAAATGGGTCTTCCTGGAAAATATCTATCCCATTATTATGGTGGTAGACACCTGATTGACTTAGTATCCTATTAGCTCTTCAGATCATCCTTTGATTATGCACACCCCAGATAGACAGAGTAATTATTTCATGCCATTTTTTTCTCTTAGGGACTCTAAAGTCTCTATCCCCCAGCCCATACAAGACAATGTGGACATGATGGACAAGAGATATGTTTCTTTCTCTTTAAATTAATTAATTAATTAATTATATTTTTGGCTGCATTGGGTCTTCGTTATTGTGTGTGGACTTTCTCTAGTTGTGGCAAGCAGGGGCTACTCTTTGTTGTGGTGCACTGGCTTCTCCTTGCGGTGGCTTCTCTTGTTGCGGAGCACGGGCTCTAGGCATGTGTGCTTCAATAGGTGTGGTGCGTGGACTCAGTAGTTGTGGCTCATGGGCTCTAGAGTGCAGGCTCAGTAGTTGTGGCACATGGGCTTAGTTGCTCCACGGCATGTGGGATCTTCCCAGACCAGGGATCGAACCCATGTCCCCTGCATTGGCAGGAGGATTCTTAACCACTGAGCCACCAGGGAAGTCCCGAGACGATGTTTCTTATGGTTCTAACTGCTCAGTGATGTTCTTTGCCTGATAATATAATCATTTATTCATTCACAGAGTCAACAATCATTTATTCCATGTCAAACACTGGGAATGCAAGGGGAACAACTCAGATGGTTTCCTATTCTCACAGAGACCACTAATAATTGACGTATTCAGTTATTTGTCAGAGGGATTTCACCTTGATGCTAAACCAGCAGAGCATGTAGCTCATCCTTCATTACAGTATCCCAGAGAGGGTCTTCTATGTTCTTACGTGTGTTATATACTGATGTTCTTCAGACAATTATCTACTTCCACTGCTTTGGGCTTACCACTCCCTGCATCCCACCCCATCTTCTTCACCTGGATAAGCCTCCTACTGATAACCCCTTCTTAATTCCCTAAACTTCTCAGCTTCTGAAACTTCTACCTTCATTCTCTTTCAGTTCCCTGACTTGGGACTTGTCATTGCCCAGAACTGCTTCTCCTCTAAAACCCTAACCACTCCTCTCGAAATCTCTGAACAACTTTCCATCACTTGAACTTTCTATCACTTTCCTTTTCCCCAGCCCTTCCTCAGTAAGATCCTCTTTCCTACCACTTATTTCTGTTTTCACTTTGTATCAACCCATTTTCTGATCTCTAAGTCTTGCCAGCCACTTGAGTTGCTTTCTCATCTCAAACTCCCTGACTCTGTCAGGCTCCCAACACACTTTTCTTACAAGGCTCCAACTTTGAATCGGTCAGGCTGATAATCTCACACTGACCTCTTGATTGTAGCTTGACAGGGCACATTGGTGCCGCTTAGCAAATGCAGGTTTTCAATCCAGTGCTTGTCTTTATCCAGGGTCTCCTTCCCTCTCAGTGATTATTTCAGACCCTTACCATTTTTCAGAAGCTTCCTCTCCAATCCAGACTCCCTGACTCCTGTTAAGCAACTTATCCTCCATTTCACCCCCAAAACACTATGAGGTGTAGTGCCCTATTTTCTACCTACCGTAGCTGACATTTATTTTTATTTTCACCTTCTGTCACATTTTTTCCTTCCAGAAATCTGGGAATCATCTTAAATGACTACTTACTCCTTATGGTCACAGCCAAAGAGCAAAGTCTTCTTATAGATTCTACAATTAACTCTCTCTCATATCCATCCCCTCCCCTGGACACCCTTTGGCACCCTGACAGTTTAGACTCTCTTTTGCTCTCTCTGGACTGGTGCAGTGGTCTCTTCATGAATCTCCCTGACTCCAGACTTCCCCCATTCTAATTCCTCCTTCAGGCTGCAGTCAGAATGCATGCTCTAAAATGCATACCATTCTTCAATGGTTTTTTTGTTCCCTTAGCATAATGCTCTTTCTGATTGAAAAAGCTTCCTTTTCCTTTCTTCATGTTCTTGACTCTGTTAATAAAATACTATAGTTGGGAGAAAGCTTTTGTCTTTATTTTTTTCTCTCCTTTTCTTTCACTTAATCTTCTACATTATATGTGGAGAAATATATCTCAATTTTGAAGCCTGAGCTCTCTGGTGGATTTGTCTGCCCACAGGCCACATGAAGTCTTTTCTCCTCCACGGGTAAACTCAGTAGGGCAGGTCTGACTTCTGAAGGCTGAAGGTAAAAACATAGGATCTTGGATCCCAGTTGCAAACTAATCTAGATTCCTCAAAGTAAAGCTGATGTTTTGAGCCTTTTCTGAATTCTGTGTCTCTTACTGCAACATTTCAGAATCTGCAGAGGGTGGAATGTGAGTAATTAGCATTTACAAAACATTTATAATGGACTCTCCATCATCTGGATCCTATTGATACCTTCATATCACCTAGTGTCTTCACATTTCAACACCAATATCTCCTGACACCTGACCACCAAGCAGGCTGTGACCAGCCATATCAAACTACCTGTCATTGCTTAAATAGGTAATACTGTTTCATTTGTCTGCATATGCACAGCAAAGTCTTTTCCCATTCTGATTCTCCATGCTACTCATCCTTTAATTCCTGTTCAAGTGTCATCATCTCTCTAAAGTCTATTATTTGCACAAAGTCAAGGTGACCATTTCCTCCACTGTGTTCCCAAAGTTTCTTATACTTTCGTCTCTTACAGCTGTTTTTACATGCTATTACAATTACTAGACCATATCATTTTGCAGCACCAAACTCTCCCTTATTCATCAATGTACCCCCTTGACCCATCGCATTCACCTAACACACATGGCAGCTAAAAAATTTCTACTGAATATAATAATATGGAAGTTATAGGAAGAAAAACAGGATTAAAAATAAATACCTATAATGAACCAATCTTTGTATAGAGTGATCCAAATATTACAAAGAAGCTAAGATGTTTCATTATAGAGACAAAATTACCCTGTTTGAAATAGTAGGGAGTGATGTTAGCATATGTAGTTGAGTTCTTGAGTAGTCTAGAGTTGAATAGCTCTTGAAGCAAAGCTACACTTAAGGGCTTCCCTGGTGGCGCAGTGGTTGAGAGTTTGCCTGCCGATGCAGGGGACACGGGTTCGTGACCCGGTCCGGGAAGATCCCACATGCTGTGGAGCGGCTAAGCCCGTGAGCCATGGCCACTGAGCCTGCGCATCCGGAGCCTGTGCTCCGCAACGAGAGAGGCCACAACAATGAGAGGCCCGCGTACCGCAAAAACAAAAACAAAAACAAAAAAGCTATACTTAATAGCAAGGCAGGGGGACCTGGGAATACTGAGGGTCTCGCTACTCAATCCCTGCCCACCATATCTTAGACTTAAGAACAACTTGATTTCATTACCATAAGGACCTGTTTCCCTTCAACTTCCAAAGATGGGCATAAATGAGGACAAGCATAGAAGAAAAGCAGACCCAAGTCCTAGGTCCTCTGCTTATCACTGGAAAAGCTGGTTTGAAGGAAATAAATCCAGCCCTATTTGCAGAGACTGACACCTTGACTCTGGATTACCATCTTGACTCTGGATCATGGTGCCCACAAGGGCAACTCTGGAGTTGTTCTGTGATCTCTGGCTTCTATATTTTCTGGTCACTTCCACCTGGAAGGAGAGAATTGAAAATGGCCTATTGCCCCCCACACACCATACATGGGGGACAAGCATTGCTTGATATTCTAATATGAAGTGACCCCATTCTTGGTACTTGCCTTTCCTTATGGGAGTTGTTTCCCCTGTTTACATAGTGAAGGGACTGAAGCAGAGACTGATGGAGCTGGGATTACAGCTGAACCAAATCATAACAGCTTGGGAATATTTTGTTTGTTTTCTTTGGTTTTCAGCATCTTTCTGCCAGTTCCGGCCACCTCCCGTTCTCTGGGGACATGCTGAATTCAGCAAGTCCAGCTCTATCAGTTCTGCCCCCTGAGCCCATTGGTTTCTGGTCATATGATAAAGCCTCTGGTGCAGGCAGGACCTTCCTCCTTCCCTCCTCCCAGCACACTTGCAACCAAAGCTGAATATTGCTGTTCTGGGGCTTCCTGCCAGCCTTACGATTCAGCTCACCATCTCCAGCTACCTGGGTCATGGCTTTGCTATTCTTCTTGATCCTTGGTGAGTATTTCTGCTCCTTTTGGTCTAGGCTTCAGAATACTCTGGAACTTTGATTGGGGGAATCCTCTCCTTGCTCATCTGGTGCAGATCTATGTATCATTCAAGGAAAGGCTCTTCCTTGCTCTCCTCCTTTCTCTATACCTGGCAATTATTCTAAATCCCCAAAGCCACTTAATCTATACCCAATTTATAATCCACCTTGATTACCAGAAAATTTCCTATTTCCCTATATTTGCACTAACAAATTTGTACATAAATTTTCCTAAATGCACTATTTATAAAAAGACAAATAAATGGACCAAGGTTAGCAGCAGATAAAGCAAGAAAAGGAAGTAGAACTGCAGGACAAACAACTTTCATTTATCATATTGTGTTTCATTTATCAAATGTGTTACATATAATGTTTCACTAGCTTTTCCCAGTTTCTTATTGCTTAGATTAATTTAGAGTAAATGGGGATTTTGGAATCAAAGAGATCTGAGTTTCAATCCTTGCTCTTTGATTTCTTAGCTGTCTGAATTTTAAAGTTACTGTATCTCTCTGAAATCTCATTCTCATCTATGAAATAAAGATAATGGTATGTTCCTCAGACGTTTGTTAGGCACGTTTTCACAAGATAACAGTGCCTGCTAGGTCCCTTCCCTAATCAATCACATCCATTTTAATTATCTTGTTGATCCAGTACATCACTGAAGCCCACACTGGTTTCTCAGTTGGACACTTGTGTGCTCTATGCAGGGTGCTGGCCACATGCTTAAACATCTATATACCCCTTATATCACCTAACAGATAGTCCCACCCATTATGAAGGTGCTGTTGAATTTCTCAGACTTACCTTCAGTCACACCTCCTTCATGAAGCTTTCCTTATCTGTGACACCCATAGTCATCCACCCTGCTACAGAGTATTCAAGTCACTTTTGGGCTATGTCACTTTCACACCTACATATCAGGTTCATCACATTCAGTTTCCTTTGCATGTACACATGTTTTGTGTTCTTTATTAGACATGTAGGGTGTTATGTATAATATAATTTTGAGTTTTAGACAATTGCACACAAGGTCTCGTTGAGTCTGGGAGTGGCCATATCCTGAAAACTAAGGACATGGGGTTATTAAGAAATTATTTGGAAAGCAAGTATTTGGAAGAAAATATTCCAGGACAAGCCAATGAAATACATAGATTTACCTAAAAAGCTCTAGGCTGGAAGTCCAAAGATATTGACTCCTTCAGAAAGATCCTATAAGATGGGATGGCAGGCGGGGTTGGGAATGATGAGTTCTGCAGTTCAAAGGCCACTGACATGCAACAGGTTTCAGGACTCTCTCTACAGCATTAGGAGGGAGCCTAATGAATAGAAGAGTCTGATCATGTAGACATCCTGTAGGGAGAAACTCTGGTGGTTCAAAGATGTGCTGGTGCTTAAACCTGGAAGTTTGGAACTCAATGTAGAACTGCTTTCTGACCTATTAATCAGGATTCAGCAAACTACAGCCTGCAAACTAAGAATGGATTTTACATTTTTAAATGGTGGAAAAAAATCAAAAGAAGAATAATATTTTGTGACACATGAAAATATGTCAATTTCGTTGTCCATAAATAAAGGTTTATTGGAACACAGCCATGCTCATTCATTTATATATATATGGCTGCACTAATGCTACAATGACAGAGTCGAGTAGTTAAAACAGACTATATGGCCCACAAAGCCTAAAATATTTACAATCTGTCCCTTTACAGAAGAAGTTTGCTGACCCTGGTCTAAATGCTGTGTCAGTGAACACAGACACATCCTGCCATTTTTCCCTATGCTCTGTGCTGTTTCCTATGACATTTTTATCTTCCCCAACCAGTGTGTCTGCCCGGAGACCTCTAGCATGCTTTCCTTTTGAGCCCAGATGCTGCATCACCACACTTTTACTTTAGGTGGTAATCACCAATCAGTCTAATTGACTAGAATAGAAAACCAAATCCATCCATACCTGGGGTAGAGCCAACATCAGATGTAAAGGGAACATGATGGGTCAGTTAGCTATGGTAGAACTGGTTTTGTGGTTCCTAGTCAGTGTCCATGTGTCCTTTGAGACTGGTCATTCCAGGAAGAAAAGGTCCCAACAAGGACTAACTTTGGAGGCTGTGTATTTACCACCCTAACTGTCCCACAAAGTTTGGCAAAGACTTTCTAGAGAGTTGCATTTTTGAACAAAGCCTTGGAAATTGACTACATGATCTCATTCACTTCTATCTTTTTTCCTCAGCCTTTTGTACTGGACTTGGCCTCTCAGGTAAGATTTTTGGGTTCCTAAGAGGGAGGACTTTAAGCTCTGGAGGGTGGAAATTCTGAAACTTCTCTGGGCCATGGAGAGAGCCTCTGGTTCAAAAAAGCCCAAGTAGATTTCCTTTCTGGTTTCCCAACCCACCCACTCAGTCTTATGTGGGTAGATTTCCACATAAGAAAAAAGTTGGGTGGTTTATCTTGCAAAGGGATTCCTTTCCACTTGGCTTCTGTGACCCAAGGCTCTCGGCCCCATCTAAGTAGCAGATGGCTTTGTTTCAGGCTCAGAAGACACCTCACCCC
Organism: Delphinus delphis; assembly: GCF_949987515.2. Lineage (NCBI taxonomy): Eukaryota > Metazoa > Chordata > Mammalia > Artiodactyla > Delphinidae > Delphinus > Delphinus delphis. Next base: position 113,663,906 of record NC_082683.1, on the reverse strand, counting down.
CTGGGAAACAAACTTCCTTTTGCCCTGCTGAATTCTACCATTTCCAGTTCTCTCTGCTAGCTTTAATGGTACCATTGAACTAGAAATGCATCAGCTTCTGTGCAGCATATGGCTTCACCAGCAAAGTGCAGGTTGGATTTCAGCCACCATTTCTGTGAGGAGTCTTTGGGCGGAGCACAAACAGCTCAACTGAGGAGAGAAAGGGGCTGCACAGAGAGAATTAGTCTGTGGGAGAGGAAGGCTCTGATGGTCCAAAATCAAGGGGATTGGCTGTGGATTATGAGTTTCTTTGACATTATCCCTTCAGCCTAGTCTTTCTCTTGATAGTAGAGGCTTTACCAGAGAGGGGCAGCTACAAACTCCTCTATGAATGTGGAGGATTTTACACCCTGATAGATGCAGTTTGATTCCTTAAAGGAGTGCTGCTTCTGGGTTTCAGTCCAATACTCAGATTACTTGGTCCTTCTTCTCTGACCTCCAGGGCTATCCCTTACTGCAAGTGCCGGGAGACACCTGCTCTCTTTATAGCCTTCTCACATCCTAAGATGTTTCTCCTCCACCCCTGGGTCCCTCTTTCAAGACCTCAGCTAATAAAGTAAGCTAACACACTGCCTAGGACACACTGCCCTGACGAGCCCCTCTGTTCTTCTCTCTAGCTTTCAAGTCTTTTCTCAGACCTTCTCTCCCCTCAAGCTGGATTTCTTTTATACTTATTCTGTGTTCCTCTCTCTCTCTCATTGTCTCTCTGTCTATTTTTTTTTTTTTTTTTGTGGTACGCGGGCCTCTCACTGTTGTGGCCTCTCCCGTTTCGGAGCACAGGCTCCGGACGCGCAGGCTCAGCAGCCATGGCTCATGGGTGCAGCCGCTCCGCGGCATGTGGGATCTTCCCGGACCGGGGCACGAACCCGTGTCCCCTGCATCGGCAGGCGGACTCTCAACCACTGCGCCACCAGGGAAGCCCTCTCTGTCTATTTTTAAAAACATATTTCTTCTTTCTTAGGAGGTGTTCTAGTCCTCCACTTCATGAAAATGAACATTTATTTAATACCAGAGTTTTATCATTCAAAATAAAATGAAATAACATATGCATGATTCTGATAGCTAATATTTGCTGGAGTACACAATAATGCCTATCCAAGCTCTAATCTTAGTTACAATGACCCAAAAATTATTCCTAGATGACTCTTCTTGAATTATATTTGTACTCAGATATACATGCCTTAAACTTTGGTGTGCAAAAATGGAGACTTTTCTTAGTTTTTATAGTTTTATTTTAATTTCTATCTCTAATCTCCATTCTTCATATTGCTTCCCTCAAGAAATTATGGAAGAAAAGGAGAAGAACAAAAACAAATGAACAAACCAAACATAAACTTCCCAGTGTGATTTAAAATCATGTCAGACTTTTTTCACTCAATAGCTTCTTCTGGGGTTGATGCCAAGTTCTAGGGAGTTTATGCAGAGTTGAGACAAGGTAGGCAGTGGAAAATCTTGTCCTGAGAAATTGTATTCCATTTTTGCAGGGATCTGGGTCATTCCATGTGGCCCATGTTGTCACATGTTATACTGTTCATATTCTAACAGATCACAGACCACCAGTCTGAATGTGGCCCCTCCAGGTTCAACAGACCTCTCCATGGATGCATGGCAAATTTAGGTTTTTTTCTCACTCTATCACTCTGGGGCTGAGAGGACTTGGTGGGATTGCCTCAAGCCTATTAAATATAATCTCTTTGAGGGCAACAATGCTAACTATCTTGTCATCACTATTCTCTGAGTTCATAAAACAATACCTGGAATGTAGTATCCAGAAGTTTATTTCCTGGTGGGCTCTTCCCTGGGCTCCCTACACAACCATCTCTACTCCATGTCTAAGTCTTAGTAGAAGGGAAAGAATTTCTATTAGTCTTTTCTACCTCACAGTTGTAGTCAAGAAGTAGAAACACATCCTGGATTCCTCAGAAATTATCTGGAGGCTCTGTGAAGCATATCTCCTACTCCCAACCCCTTGAATCCTCTAGACTCAGTTTTGGGGCCCTGAGACTCTGAGGCTCTGATTCTTCCTTTGCCCAGTATTCTCTGTATTTCTTCTGAGCTGGGTTCTTGGACATGGGAAAATGTCATAGAAGTAGCAAGGATGAGTGGTGGTGGATCATTGATACTGGGAGAGAGAGTTAGGTTGTTCAGCGCAAATTATATCCAGACACCTTGCCTCAATCTAACTGCCATGGGGGGAGACAGAGTCATGAGGAAGAAAGGACAAAAACAGATATCATCTCTACACTCCTGTTCTGACCTGGGTTTTCCACTATTTGACAGTGTGGCCATATGACCTTGAATTTCATGAGGATCATTTTCTTCATCAGTGAAATGGTGGGGTAGACTTGATGATCTCTATAGGTCCTTCTTATCCTGACCGCCAGCGATTCTAAAAACTCTGCTGGATGTTCAACCAACCTCTTTCTCTTAATCTTCAAACACCTAGATATGACCGCTGGTTTTCAAAAACTAGCAGTCATATCTAGGTGTCTTGAAATGGAGTTTCTTGGTAGGGTACAATTAAGAGTGTAGCAGGGCTAGAACTCAGAGATGGAGTTCTGAAGCTCCTCTTCCCTTTTGGCCCCTCCTTTCTCATCCCTCAATTTTCCATGCACTGGAAGTGGTGGAAGAATTCTAAGAAGACTGCATACATGCCTGAGTACTCTCTGGGCTCCTCCCAGATCTCCAGCCAATATCTCATTTCTTTGCAGAGTCTTCATCCAGAACGCGACTGGTAGGAGGTCGCCATCGCTGTGAAGGGCGGGTGGAAGTGGAACGGGACGGCCAGTGGGGCACCGTGTGTGATGACGGCTGGGACATGAAAGATGTGGAAGTGGTGTGCCGGGAGCTGGGCTGTGGAGCAGCCACAGGGACACCCAGTGGTACTTTATATAAGCCATTGGCAGAAAAAGACCAAAAAGTCCTCATCCAAGCGGTCAACTGCAGTGGGATGGAAAGTAAACTGATTCATTGTGAGCAAGAGGAAGATGTTTTTGATTGCTCCCACAATGAGGATGCAGGGGCTATGTGTGAAAGTGAGTATGGCAGGGCTCAAGAACTATCTGCCAGCTGCCCACACCCCACATGACCACTCTTTGTCCTTATTCTCCACCATGAACTAATGGCTAATTGGCTCCTTGTCCTTCACATCTTACACTTCCTCAGTTGTGGACACTGGAGACAAACATTATCCTCAGGTAGAATTGCTACTCATCCTTGGTTGAGCTAATGATTTTCTCTTAGTTTCAATCTATATGAGAACCTGTTTCTCTTCTTCACACACACAAACATGCACAAATCCAACAACCACTAAACATTTGCATCTAGAGCTCAGGTGGAGTTATGGGGAAGAAATGAGCTCCCAAAGTATAATGCATGCTTTTTCAGTTCTCAAGGGGTCCACCATCTAGCTAGATAGACAGGAGACACTCATAGGAAACCAACACACAACAACTGTGTGTATATCTATCTAGCTATATATATACACACACATACATATATATGTGAATATATATATATATATAATTGTTGTTGTTGTTGTATTCCTTTGCTCCATTCATATATTTGCTTTCTATGTATTAATAATTTCTCTCTCTGTGTCTATCTCCTCCTCCATTAGACTGTGATTTGGCTAAAGGACTAGTTCATGTCTTCTCTTTGTTACCCCACAGTTTGTTATCAGATAAACAATCACTAAATGCTTGCGCCCTGATACTGAGGTCTCATTCTTATTTCTTAGAAAAATTCAGTGTTAGGAGCCCCCTTTTCTGGGAAAGATGTGTTCTTACAAAGAGCAGACGCTTCATCTTTCTTTTCCCATAGTTCCAGAGACTGTGCGGCTGGTTGGTGGCCCTGGTCGCTGCAAAGGGCGAGTGGAGGTGAAGCACCGAGAGCAATGGGGCACCGTGTGCAAGGCAGGCTGGAATCTCTCAGCCGCGAAGGTGGTGTGCCGGCAGCTGGGGTGTGGGAGGGCCACACTGACCCAAAGATGCTGCAACAAGGATACACAGGGCCAAGGGCCCATCTGGCTGAGCAAGGTGTCATGCTCAGGACAAGAAGGAAACCTTCATGATTGCCCTTCTGGGCTCTGGGGGAACAATAACTGCACCCATGATGAGGACACATGGGTCGAATGCGAAGGTAATGCCTATAAGTCCAGCGACTAGGTTCATTCATGAATTTGATTAAATGGAATTCTATTCAACCAATGTTTACAGAGAACTACTCATGCATCACATAACCATGGCAAAGTTATTTAAGTGTGCTGCTCATCAATTGTCTTGTTTTTAAAATGGAGATAATGATACTTACCTTTGTATATGAAAATGCTTTAAATGATATTAAGCGATGTATTAATATGAACTATTATTATATTGAATTTTATATAATAGGAAAAGGACACACCATTCCATGTACTTGTTGAAGTCTCCAATTTTAAAAAACGACTAGAAAGTCATTCATAAATATTAGATTTTTATAAAATAAATGGGAAAGTGAAAAGATCTTAGTTAAGGAAACAGTCCTGGGCCACATGGATTGGAACCTAGAGCAAGGGCTATAATCACAGAAACTAATCATATAATCACAGAAACACAGGTAAAGAGTTTCAAAAGTGCTGATGGGATTTGAATGAGGATGTAGATGATGTTATTTTTTCTTCTTTCCATGCCTCTCTCCATCCCCTGACCCTGCAGATTCCTTTGACTTGAGGCTGGTAGGAGGAGACACCCGCTGCTCTGGGAGACTGGAGGTGCTGCACAAGGGCGAATGGGGCTCTGTCTGTGATGATGGCTGGGGAGAAAAGGAGGAACAGGTGGTGTGCAAGCAACTGGGCTGTGGGGAGTCAATCTTTCTATCTGCCAAAGCCCGGAGAAACTTTGGCCTTGGAGCTGGCCGCATCTGGCTAGATGATGTTCATTGCTCAGGGAAGGAGCAGTCCCTGGAGCAATGTCGGCACAGGTTCTGGGGGCATCACAACTGCAACCACAAGGAAGATGTGGCCGTGACCTGCTTAGGTAAGTCCTGTAGATGGAACCCAAGGGGACTGACATTGAGGGAGTTGAAGAAGAGTGTGGTGGGGGTGAACTCTGAGGATAAGGGTTATTCTACCAGTGCCATACAGCTGCCCATAATTGTCACCTACTTTGTGTGTTCTTCAAGGAATTTAATTGAGACATTCTAGTAGTGAATAGAATGATAATAATAATAATAAACCCCATACCATACAGTTATTGAATATGAGAACAAAAAGCATTTTGAAAATTATTGAATTAACACTTTTATGTTAAACATGAAGAAAGTAAGAGTCAGTCAATAAGTAACTTTCCAAAATCATAAAAATTGTTTTCAAATGATAGGGCAGAACTAAAATGACCAGTATTGACTCTTAACTCAGAATTAGTTGTCTTAGATGACCTCAGTCCTCAAACTCTAAGTTTAAACTACAGAAAATTGTCCCATCTCATTCTACCTATTGTCACTCCCCAGATATTAAGTTAACCTGTGGGAATGGGGCTGGGCTGGGGGGCTCTTTGGGAATGCCCATGAGTGTCTTTCTAGAGAAGCCAGGATACTAACCCTGAACTGTAGACCTCTATGGGGGAGTGAAGGAAGAGATCCTGTCCCCGATGTGAGTCCGGAAATGCAAGCATAGCCATTGGGTGACTGACTCAAGAGAGTCACAGTTCTGAAGCCCAGCTTTTTAATCAGGGTGGGAAACTGGCATGCAGGGCTGCCTGGTTAAATGCTCAGCTATGGAACTGGGTAAGAGCTGATAGTGGACCAAAGATATGAAGAGCAGCTAGTGCCCAGAAAAGGAGGGCTTTAGTGACAGAAGACTAGGGTTTGAGCCTTGCTGCTGCCATTCTGAGGCTAGTTAATCTTAGATAGTCACTTAACTACTCAAGACCTCAGTATTTTCACTGTTAAAAAGGGAGACACTCGTCCCATTCCTCTTGAAGAGTTTTGTGATTGTGTGAGGGTGAGAAGTGTTAATATATGTGAATACTGTTTGTGACTCATAGGGGAGCTGGTTGAATTAAGTGCCTGGGACACTGTACCAGATTCTGACATGGTCCACATCAGTGTGAGATATGTGTGTGATTAGGTCTGGGAGGGTCTCTGTTTCCTATTCTGGAACCCAGTCTTCTTTCTTGGCCTCTTTGGGTCTGAATGAAATAATCCCCTCTTGGCATGTCCCCATCCTTACTGTACATTCTTCTTCTCTTTACAGAACTGTAGCCTGGCCTTCTTGATGCTTGACCTGATCCCTGCAGGATCCCTGTGTCTTTTGCTTTCTTCTGGGCCAGAATGGCCTGGCATGAGCACTGAGACTGCAGGCTTAGCTACCACTCCCTCAGCCCCTCAGCAGGAATCTGAACACTCTGCTTATACTTTGCTCTCAGAGCCAAGCACCCCTATCATTGCCTGGAGATATGAGTTGTTGAATTCTCTCTTGCTGGGGAAGATGAGCTCCCAGTCGCCCTCTCCTCACTGCTGACCCTTTGGCATCGGTTCTGGCTTCTCCTGCTTCTTCTCAACCAGCCTGGCATTCCCAGGCCTGTTACTTTGACCACACAGGCCCTTTTCAAGACAAGATCTATGTCTGTAAAGAACATGAAAGGAATGAGACAACAAAAGAACATTTGAAGGGGAATATGGGTTAACAATTACATGAAAGTTGGGGGAAAGCTTAGAGTCTTTTTGAACGCTTTTTCTTAACCTTCAGGTGATCACAACAATTAACATCTGAATATTCTCCTATTCTTTGATGAGAGTAGACCATTCTTTCAAGAGCAGTGCAGTATCATGTAATCCTAGACCTTTTCATGACACTTGGAAAAAAAGATCACACTCCCTGAATGCCCATAATAAAATATCTTTGTTGACCATCCATATACATCTTGCCAACATGGTGTACATTGAACAAGAAGAATCTCATAAATTCACTATAATTTTTCCAAGGAAAAATGTATTGGCTATGGAGCTGCCACTAGGAGAAGGGAAAGGAAGAGATGCAGAAAGAGTTTAGGGAGGTCCAGAGTCATGCCTCATGCCAACCAGATGATATAATTTTAATTCTGTCAACTCGGACTTTAGGATCTGCAAGTCTGAGGCAAGATAGAATGATACTAAGGAGAGAATCATGACTTAATTCTAAAAACTGACAACTTTAGATTCTGAGGCCGAGTCGAGTACCTGTAATATGCCTACCTTTATGCTTTCTAATAAAGTAGTTCTCACAGTCTCAACAGTTGCCTCTCTCTGTGATATACTCTTTCTACCCAAGAGGAAGCAGGTGTCTCAGCTTTACAGGGATGACCTTTTAGGCAGGATTAGGTAGAAGATGCAATCTGCCAGCAGATGCAATCTTATGTGTAATATAGCTTTCTCCTCTGGATGGAGAACTTTCTCCCTGTCTATTTCCTATAATGGGAAAATATGTAAAGAAACCTAGCTTCATAGAAGAGAAGAAAATGCCTTAACAGACATTTTGAGATCTATCCTGTCTACTCAAAGAGATTTTGCCTTTAACTGATCAGTTATCTCAGGTCCTCCTGATTTTCCCTACAGACTAGTATCATGTTCCCTAAACCACACAGTATTATATCTAGAATCTAGAGGCCTGCTGAACTGCCTTGATTGAGTCATTGGAAAGCTCTCTTATCCTGAGTAGAACAGGGTTGGCATTTCACAAAAGGAACTTTGATTTCGCCTTAATTTCTACACTAAAATTTCTTTTGTAAAATTCCTACTTAACAAGACCCCTGAGAACAAATTAGATAAAAATAATACCTCTTAGAGGAGGCCGGGTGATCCAACGCAGAACGCAAGACATGACAGTAGCCTAATAGGTAGCATTGGACATCTAATAAGAATGTGTCACTTAAATAGAGGAAACTGAGAAGCTGAAAGTCAAAGTTGACACTAGCCTATTAGCACTGTCCAGGAGAAAGTTGTTCCCTGACCCAAGAATATGGCTGTTTATCTTGATTTCCAAAGTGGACATGGATGAAATAGTATATCAGAGCCTGAAGAAGTTAGCATAGTGACAGTGACTGACAGTGCTCACAAATATTCATGTTTGTTTCTTCTTCCTGGACATGCCACTAGTCTATCCCAAGTTTGTCTTATAGAAGATACCCCAACCAGACTCCTGCCCCAACCCTAGCAAAGAAGTGCAGTAAACTGGAGCTCTTCATTCAATGAGAATTTTACCCATTGGGTATTTTAGAAGTTGCCAGTTGGCATACACCTTATCCTCCAAGTACCTGTCCTGTAAGCAGCCTCTCCTGACCCTTGCCCAGTTCCAGATCCCTAGCTACTCACGAAGTGCTCAGCATGCACTTGCTAACTACACCTTCTTACAAGAGTCCTGGGCAGCAATGGGCCTCCAGGTCTGTGGAGCCAGAGCCTAACACTAAGCACCTACATAATCTCCAGTGGGGAGGGGACCCACCACTGGGAGTTTACCCTGAGGCTGCAGCTGCAAATTGGCCACAATCAATCTCCATTTGGACTTGCTGCCTGATGGTCCCAGGCTTCTCAAGTAACTAGGGCTCCCAGGTGTCCCTTTGATCTAAGTGGGACCATATGTCTCATTCTCACAGTGGAAATAATTTATGACACTTTCATATCAAGGCAGTTAACAATAGTGTGCCTTCTCAATGCTCTTTCTCTCCTTACCTGCTGGCTTGTTAGAGAAGACCCCAAAGACCTAGGGGAGGGCAGACCCAGAAGATGGAAGGAGCCTGGATCTCTGAATGACAGTGTGGATCTCTGAATGACACACACTCTGCTGATTGTGTCATGAATAAGAAATAAAGCTTATTTGTGTTAAGTCACTGAGGTGTTGAGGAGGTTTTTACAGCAATTAGTTTAGCCGGAGTAAAACAGATATAAATAGTATTTTAAAAAATCAATTGCATTCCTTCAAAGCTCACCAAAAAAATTTCTGATGATCATTTGGCTTCCTCTAAAGCTCCTAGATATCTAATATTCCATGCTAATCAGGAAATGTGAGACTCGGCTCACTCACTTTATTTTTACTATAAATTATATTTTATTTTGGATATTTATTTTTGATGGTCTTCTGACCCACACCCCCCCACACATATGTTTTTTTCTAAAAACTATGCAAGATGCTCCTGGAGAATTCCTTGCCAACATTATTTGTTGTGTATCTTAAGACTTTATTATTTTTTTTAAGAACAATTTTAGGTTCACAACAAAACACAGTGGAAGGTACAAAGATTTCCCATACACCTCCTGCTCTCACATATGCATAACTTGCCCCATTCTCAACATTCCCAATAGAGTAGTATATTTGAACCTACACTGAAATATCATTATCTCTCAGATTCCATAGTTTACATTAGGGTTCACTCTTGATGTTGTTCTATGGGTCTGGATAAATTTATAAATGTGTATTCACCATTAGAGTATCATACAGAATAGTTTTACTACCTAAAATCCTATGTGCTCTGCCTATTCATCCCTCATGCCCCTCTAACCTCTAGCAACCACTGATCCTTTTATTGTCTCCATAGTTTTACCTTTTCCAGAAAGTCATATTATTGGAATTGTACAGTATATAACCTTCTCAGATTGGTTTCTTTCACTTAGTAATATGTATTTAAGTTTCCTCCGTGTCTTTTCATGACTTGATAGCTCATTTCTTTTATTTATTTATTTAAAACTTTTTTTGTATTATTTTACAATCTACTTCTAAAATTTTTTTTTCAATTTTTTATTTATTTATTTATTTTTGGCTGCGTTGGGTCTTCGTTGCTGCACCTGGGCTTTCTCTATTTGCAATGTGCGGGCTTCTCATTGTGGTGGCTCTAGGCACACAGGCTCAGTAGTTGTGGCTCGCAGGCTCAGTATTTGTGGTGCAGGGACTTACTTGCTCCACAGCATGTGGGATTTTCCTGGACCAGGGCTCGAACCTGTGTTCCCTGCATTGGCAGGCGGATCCTTAATCACTGTGCCACCAGGGAAGCCCTCATTTCTTTTTAGCACTAACATTCCATTGTCTGGATGTACCACTTTGTTTTTTGAATCCATTTATCTAGTGAACGACATCTTGGTGCTTCCAAGTTTTGACAATCATAAATAAAGCTGCTATAAACATCTGTGTGCAGATTTTTGTGTGGACATAAGTTTTAAACTCTTTTGGGTAAATACTAAGGAGCATTTTTCAACAATATGAGCATGCCATTCTGGCTACAGTTGATTGATACCAAGAGTGGGCTTATGTCCAAGCTAGATCAATCAACCCTTCCCAGGAGACAGGAACTCTGATTGAAATCAGGTTAGTTTCTCCAAGTAGCTAGACTTGTAACAAATTAACCCAGGAGCTGTGGGTGGTCATTTTCCACATAGATCAGAGAATGAGAGGAAGCCCTTCCGCAGAGATACAAGAAATGAACGAACGAGATGCACAGAGAGGGACATAGATGAGAGACAAAGAACCCGAACAACATTTTCAATTTCTGGTTCTCATCTTTTCCTGGAATCCAACTGCATTCCTGGTCTTGGGTTCTGTGACAAACTGTTGTAGGTTTATAATATATGTATATTACATATCATGATATGTAATATATATTATAGTATACATATTAATATATATTAAATTTTTATTGAATTATCTCATTTTTTTTCTTTTTTTGGGGGGGCTGCATCAGGTCTTAGCTGTGGCATGCAGGATCTTTCATTTCGGTGCATGGGCTTCTCTCTAGTTGTGGCACACAGGCTCCAGAGCACGTGGGCACTGTAGTTTGTGGCATGTGGGCTCTCTAATTGAGGCGTGTGGGCTCAGTAGTTGCAGCACATGGGCTTAGTTGCCCCGCAGCATGTGGGATCTTAGTTCCCCAACCAGGGATCGAACACTCATCCTCTGCATTGGAAGGCTGATTCTTTACCACTGGACCATGAGGGAAGTCCCTATCTCATTGCTTTTTTTATTTCTAACCATAATAACCCTAACCAATTTTCCTGTTTTAACTTAATAAAGTGGTAATTTACCTGTCCTGTGTAAGTTTAGTTAGATAAGCCCATTTATCAGTAATGAATCAATTCTCACTGCATTTATAAAATCAAGTTTATGGATCTGAAAAGATGAGGACTAAGGTCTATAACAGAGGTACCACTACAACGTATTACCCTTGAGTGATTCTGATCGGTTGGATGACCAATCAACTTGTTTACACAGGTGACATTTATAGCTCATGCCCTCCTTATTAAAACACAGATGAATTGAGGTACTGTCATCAAGATGGCGACATAGGTCATTCCAGACTTCAGTCCTCATAAGAAAAACAGCTAGCAACTATCCATAGATAAGAACGTCATTGTGAAAATTCCAGAACCTGGAGGTGAGGCTGAAAAAGAACCCCTGGACCACAGAGACTGAGAAGGACTACATTAGAAGGGTAAAGGAGCAGTTTCACTTTGCATCATCCCTCCCCTAGGCTGCCACTGTGCCACACTGAGAGGGTCTCCCTGAGCCTGTGGTTTCTCCAGTAGGAAAAGAGAGCCCAAGGTGGGTATCCAGCTCCCCAGCATTGCGAGATGCTTCGCAGGAGTCCCGCTCAGATCTTGCCTCATGGGATTCACTTAGGTCCTCAGTATTTCTTCATCAGGACCACCCAGTAATCTATTCTGAGGGGAAGGTCACCTAGACCTAAAGCAATCAGTAAGATGGGCCCACAATTTTATTTAAATTCATGAAGATGCTCTGAAAGTTGTAAGAAGGTCCTCATCTCATGATGTCCTCCTAATGCAGGACTTAGATCCAAAACGCTCCTTGGAGGTGCGTGGGAAACTAGATAATGTCACTTTTATTCTTCCCCTAGCCCATGCTTTCCCCTCCTTGGGTTTCTTCTTCTTTTTTTTTTTTAATATTTATTTATTTATTTACCCTTTTTTTGTTGTTGTGCTGGGCCTTAGTTGTGGCAGACGGGCTCCTCAGTTGCGACTCCAAGGCTCCTTAGTTGAGGCTTGCTGGCTCCTTAGTTGCAGCATGCAAGTGGGATCTAGTTCCCTGACCAGGGATCGAACCCAGGCCCCCTGCATTGGGAGGGCAGAGCCTTATCCACTGTGCCACCAGGGAAGTCCCCCCTTCTTGGGTTTCTTTTCTTTTACTCTGAGGTGAAGGCATCCTCTCATGGGGCTTAACACATGATAATGGGATAGGTGTGCCTAATGGCCCATGTGTTCTCTACAGACTGGCTGTGGGCAGAGTTAGAAAGCACCTTCTTGTTGAGGGTCATGGTCTAGGGCAGCTCTGTCCAATAGATATATAATATGAGCCACATATATAATTTAAAATTTCCTAGTAGCCACACTAGAAAAAAGTAAAAAAAAAAGAACAGGTGGAATTAATTTTAATAATACGTTTTATTTAACTCAATATACCCAAAATGTTATCATTTAACAGGTAATCAATATAAAAAATTAACAAGGTACTTTACAATCTCCTTTTTTCTTACTAAGTTTTCAAAATCCCGTATGTAATTTACACTTACGGTGCATTTCAATTTGAACTAGCTACATTTCAAGTGCTCAGAAAATATTCGTCGTTAGTGGCTATTATGTGTGACAGCACATGTAGGTGTAAGATAAAGTCATTGGGGTTATATCAGCCTTAGTTCTTATCACAGGTAAAACTCTGAAAATTACTTAACATCGCTGAGTTGTAGATTCCTCATGAGTAAAATGAGTAACTTTTCTACCTCAAAATGTTCAAACTCATCATATCTAAAACTTATAATATTTTCTCTTTATTTCCTGAACTTTCTGTTACTGCCCTATTACTATCTTAGTTGGTGGCCTTGTCATTCCACCTTAGGCCAAAAGACAACAACAACAACAAAAAAAAAAGTCTCTCTCCCTGCATGTCCAGCCTGTCGCCAAGTTCTCTCAAACATTTCCTTAACTAAGTCCACTTCTCTCCATTCCTACTCCTGCTTCAGAGCTTCATAATGTCCAGGTTATCCTCTCCCTAGTTCATTTTCTGTATGATTAGTAGTGTCTGTCCCCTGACCATGACCTAGAGCAGAGGTCACAAAGCTGTGGGGCTCTACAAAAATGCTTGTTTTCAAAAATTTTTTAAAATTAGTCTTAAACATTTAAAAATTAGTAGATTTTACATAAAATTCCCAAACTCTGATTTCCTTGGACAGTCAGAAGATCTAGTAACATGTTATTTTAACCTCCTGGCAATGACCAACTGAAACAGAGTAGCAACTGCTCCCTTGGATGAGGAACTCTTTCTCCAGCTCATCATAGCCCCACCTGGCCCAACTCACCGCCTGGAAAGTACATTCAAAATTCCTAGGATTGCATTTAAAGCCTTTCATGATTTATCCTCTGTGTCTCTTCAGCCTCATTTCATGTTAGTACTTCTTCATACTTTGTTCCAATAAAATCAAACTACAGGGCTTCCCTGGTGGCACAGTGGTTGAGGACCCGCCTGCCAATGCAGGGGACAAAGTTTTGCGCCCTGGTCCGGTTAGATCCCACATGCCGCAGAACAACTAAGCCTGTGCATCACAACTGCTGAGACTGCGCTCTAAAGCCTGCGTGCCACCACTACTGAAGCCTGTGCTCTTAGAGCCCGTGCTCTGCAACAGGAGAAGCCACCGCGATGAGAAGCCTGCGCACCGCAACTAAGAGTACCCGCCGCTCACCGCAACTAGAGAAAGCCCGTGCATAGCAATGAAGACCCAACGCAGCCAAAAATAAATTAAATAAATAAATAAAAATCAAACTACAAATATCTCAGCAAAAATGCCTCACTACTCATGACTTGATGATTTTGTGTGTTTAGAATGTTCTTCCCTACCTAGAAGCTAGCTGAACTACTACTCATTCTTGGAAATTCAGCTTACACATCACATCCTCTAGAAAGGTTTGCTTAATTCCCTTACCCCACCCCTTTCCTGATATAAGTTCAATTAGACTCTCCACTCTGTTACCTCTATACCCATGACTATTCCAGTCATCATGTTAATCACTTCATTGTGTTTTGTTTGCTTATATATCTCTCTTCTCTACTATACTGTGGGTTCCTGGCACTTAAACATGTCTTTAAAAAAAAAAAATCACTGTAAACCCAGCATGCAGTACAGTGCATGGCACATATTACCGTTTTTAGAGACCAATAAGTAATACCCCTTTCTTACTCACCCAATTTTGGAACAAACTGAGAGTAGCAAGAGTCATGCAGAGGGAATCAAACTTCAGCTTTCTCACCAATAAAAAGTACTTTGGAGGAAGTGGCTTCAGTTGTGTGACCTCAGTGGGTTCTCTGATAACTCACTGCTGTACTAGGCAGATTTACCATGCCAGCCACACGCAGTTTAGACACTTATCGGCCTCTGCAACAGGGACAGACTCCTTTTGTATGGACAGTGGCAGATTAGAGCATGGAGAAGTCTGGTAGCACAAAGAGAAAACCCAGGTGGCACTAGGGCAAGCTCGCTCAATTGCTTCTCCTAAATTTATCAATCAAATAAATCACATCTCCTTGATAATATTCTTCCTGAAGTATGGACAGAAAATCTCTTCCTTTTATGAAAACAGAGGAATAGAGGGTGTGTACTCCTAACAGTCCAGAGCAGAGATCCAATAAGTAAATGAGTAATATTAATTTGAAGATGAAATCAAATTGACAATGCATATTAGTAGTACCCAGCCACAAATCTGTTGTGTGACTGTGTTAGCGTTTGCTATGGTAATAAACCATATTGATATCTCATGACTTACAATGTAAACTTTTATTTCTTGCCCAGGCTAACTGAGGGTTGCAGGTCAGCTGAGGTTTTTCTGGGCTCAGCTGGGCTTAGCTACAGGCTGTGGGCTGGGTTCAAGTTTCCTCTGTCATCTCATTCTAGGAAATGTGTTGAAGGAGCAGTCAAATCAAACCATGAAACCTCAATGAAGTGTCTGAATGGATGCAGCAAGTACCTTGTACATTTACATCACTTTGGCAGGTCCCATAGCCAAGCCAAAAGCCAGTGAATCAGGGATGTCCACTTCTCCCAAAGGATACTTGAGCAAGTCACCTGACAATGAGAAAGCATATATAATTCTCTTATAGGTAGGGAGCCAATAGTTGGAAGTAGTAATCCAATCTATTACAGTGACTTGAAACAAATTTCTTCTCCTCTATGGACCACATTTTCTTCATCTGTAATATATGGGAATGAAGATTCCTGTTTTTGACCACGCATCTGGGCACTATAGCCCAGACAAGTTGACATGGAACATTAACCATCACAGTTTCCCCTGCAGAAAGTGGGGTTTGTTAGATATAACCCATGAGCATTGCAGATCTTTTCTCTGCATTGTGCTCTGTTACTTCACTCTCCAAACTATTGCATTTGAGTTCAAATCACCTCTGTGCCCTCATCACTGCTCCATGGAGCAAAAGGTGCTGATTTCCCAACAGAAGCATCTTCTTGTGTAAATTCGTATCCTGATGTTGGAGCCCCAGTGATTTCCCCCAGAGGATTTCACATTCCTCTCCTTTCTAGTGGTGCACCTGTTCACTTACCACCTCCTGAATCAGCTCTTATCCCCATTTACTTCACTAGAATCTTTGTGAGTGGGTTCATGGTTTTTCATTTCATTATAGTATTGCATAACTTAAAGGCGTGTTCCATTTCTTGGTATATATGTATGTATTAATGTTATAAAAATAAAAGTGTGAGAACTTGATAAATAATGCAATCTTTAAACCCATGGAGAAGGAGGAACAGATTTTTTTTTTACATCTTTATTGGAGTATAATTGCTTTACAATGGTGTGTTGGTTTCTGCTTTATAACAAAGTGAATCAGTTATACATATACATATGTTCCCATATCTCTACCCTCTTGCATCTCCGTCCCTCCCACCCTCCTTATCCCACCCCTCCAGACGGTCACAAAGCACCGAGCTGATCTCCCTGTGCTATGCGGCAGCTTCCCACTAGCTATCTACCTTACATTTGGTAGTGTATATATGTCCATGCCTCTCTCTCGCTTTGTCACAGCTTACCCTTCCCCCTCCCCATATCCTCAAGTCCATTCTCTAGTAGGTCTGTGTCTTTATTCCTGTCTTACCCCTAGGTTCTTCATGACATTTTTTTTCCTTAAATTCCATATATATGTGTTAGCATACGGTATTTGTCTTTCTCTTTCTGACTTACTTCACTCTGTATGACAGACTCTAGGTCTATCCACCTCATTACAAATAGCTCAGTTTCATTTCTTTTTATGGCTGAGTAATATTCCATTGTATATATGTGCCACATCTTCTTTATCCATTCATCCGACGATGGACACTTAGGTTGTTTCCATCTCCGGGCTCTTGTAAATAGAGCTGCAATGAACATTTTGGTACATGACTCTTGTTGAATTATGGTTTTCTCAGGGTATATGCCCAGTAGTGGGATTGCTGGGTCATATGGTAGTTCTATTTGTAGTTTTTTAAGGAACCTCCATACTGGAACAGATATTTTAATCTGAAGAAATTGTGAAGGCACACACATGAGCACAGGAAAAGGTGTTAAACAGCACAGTATATGCAGAAACATACCCTTATGCTCTGAGTTTAGAGGGTTCCACATTTCTCATTGAGTTTTATACCTTGGCCCTGAAACTTTAAACCAGTCAAACTCGTCCCCACACAGGCTTTCCCAAGTCAATAAACAAAGCTGTGGCACACTTTTCCTGTTTTTGGCAATTTCCTAGGGGTCTTTGGTCTGGTCCCCAACATTGCTCCCTCTTCCCTCCAGCTTTGCACATCACTGACCATTTGTTTCTTTCTTTTTTAAAGTTTTTATTTTATATTGAACTATAGTTGATTTACAATGTTGTGTTAGTTTCAAAGTGATTCAGTTATACATAAACATATATCTATTCTTTTTCAAATTCTTCTCCCATTTAGGTTATTACAAGACCATTTGTTTCTTTTCTCAGTCTTCCTCTTCGGACTGGATACCTGGACTTGGAAGTCATTACTGAATAGCCTCTTCCCAGGTCCTTAATATCTTAGCTTCTACACATTCTTATGCCTAGATACTCAAAGATTCAAGAAATGTTGAAAATTAAGATGTCTTATTCCCCTCTAATCCACAATCAGAATTAAATACAGGCTTCAAGTGTGGAGAACTGGTAGCCACAGGTGCTCAAGGAAGAAATGGAAGAGATTATAAATATCCTGATTTCGGGTGAGGGGGGGAACAATATTGCAAGCGCCAGGGTTAGTGATAATGGTGAACTGACCCCAAATGCCCAGAAGATAATTTGCATATGCCTGTTTCCTGTATTTCACTTATAAATGTTGCCCAGGTTGTAATTTCCCATGATTTTATTTTTCAGCTGTTTCACGCTCACTTATTGGTACACTGTGAATGTTTAAATATGCAAGCTAGTATTTTATGGATAGCTTGACCCTGAAAATCATCCTGTGTAACAACTGTCAGACATTACACATAACCTGGGTGACAGTCCATCGGTCCCCACCTTACTGACTCTTGTACATAGCGTGACTACGATAGAGGCTGCTGTGAGACAAAAGGATGTGCTGATTAGATACGGTCGAGGAGACATCTTTATCAAAGATGACAGACATGCCGTCTGAATTTCAGCAGAACCACTGCCTGATGAGATGTTCATCAAAGTCAGAAACTGCCTTTGGGAAACTTCCTTTGAGCTACCTGTGTTCTTGAAGAAGGAGCTGATGTACTAATATGCATTATCTTCACATTTTGGAAACAGAACCAAACTATAAACAGGATTATATTTAATTTTCTTGGCCTCCAGAGCTGAGGAAATAGAGATTGGCCATCAGAAGGCTCTTGTTCCTTCTTCTATTTCTGTAAATGTGTGCTTTCAGTTGTGTTACTTCTGATCCCGACTTCCTCAAACCTCTGACAAGCCACTGCCTCCTGATTCTAAGGTGAATTCTTTTTTCGATGAGAGAGCACCTCCAGTTCCAGTCCCCTGACCCCGTCCTCATGCTGCTGAGGCGCTTGCTGTTGATCTGTGGTGAGTAGGACAACTCAGAAAAGGGTATGGGTTTCCATTCCCTGGTGCCCGGCTTCCTGAAGAGCATTGGAACTTCTCAGGACTAAGTTTCTGCCAGGCAATGGTCAGGCACGCTCAGATCTTTACTTCCCACTGAGGGCTTAGAGTTGGGCAGAAAGTCATAGACACTGGAAAGCCAGATTTTGGAAGAAAACTATCCTTTTAGTTTTTATCTCATAGGAAGTGTTCTCTTTCTTTCCACTTTTGATTCTGACTTTGTTCTTGGTGGCTTCGATAGCCACAAAGATAATTCAAACAACAAATTGGCCTCTCAGTTCCTTGCCCTTCTTATAATCAACATGATTTTCCTATATCCTTCCTTGACTTCCCCATTTCTACCATCAAACCCTAGAACTTATCATTACCAACGACGGTCCCACTTCCAAAATATTTGACTTCAGCATCCACCTCCCTACCCGACTACATTGTATTTCCAGCTCACTTTCTCTAATGCTCCATATTCAACATGTCTTCCCCTCCCCAGGCTTAGGTTTCCACTGTCAAATTACTACACTCCATGTCCTCACTTCTCACAGTACTTAGATTCTGTAGTTTATCACAATACTCCCCTTGGATATACCTTCATCCCTCTTCCCCATAGCACTTTCCTGACTAACACACTTTTCTGCATGCTTCACACCCGTGCCTAAGCAGCTGAATGTGACTCTAAGCAAAAGGTACAATCCTGCTGACGTATCTTTCTTTAAATGTAGGACCACCAATCTCGGGTGCCATGCAATCCTCCCATTCTTTCAGAGTCAATGCTCTTCCATTCTTTTTTTTTTTTTTTTAGCGGTATGCGGGCCTCTCACTGCTGTGGCCTCTCCCGTTGCGGAGCACAGGCTCCGGACGCGCAGGCTCAGCGGCCATGGCTCACGGGCCCAGCCGCTCCGCGGCATGTGGGATCTTCCCGGACCGGGGTACGAACCCGTGTCCCCTGCATCGGTAGGCGGACTCCCAACCACTGCACCACCAGGGGAGCCCTGCTCTTCCATTCTTGATGACCACTTCCTCATACCCACTCCTTTCTCCTCAAACTTTTCTCTTCTTACTCTTAGTTTATAACGTGAGAAAAATAAAAGCAATCGAAATAAAATTTCCTCATCTTTATACGGCTGTATTTATCAACCTGTCCACCTCTGCATTTACATACTCTGCCTTTTCTCTCCCTATTATGGATATATTTTCCCTCATCCGAATTGAAGACAGGACTCTCCACTTGTGCATTGGGTCCCAGACTCCCTTGCTCCATCATCAAAATATTTCTCCATCCTGGATTATTCCTATGAGTATACAAATACGCCATAATATCTTCTATCTTAAAATAATAGAAATGTGACCTCCGTTTGCTTCACCATTCTGCACATCCTTTTATAGTTTTCAGTGAGTCATTATCTTTACTTGATCTCCTCCCATCCTTTCTTTTTAAAATTCATTTTTAATTTACATTACAATAAGATACACTTTTTTGATGCAACGTCTATGATTTTTGACAAAGATTTAGCGTCATATGACTACCACCACGATCAAAATACAGAAGATTTCCATCACTTCAAAAATTCCTTCATGCCCTCAATCCCTTTAGAGTCAACTCCTCCCTCATTCCTAACCCCTGTAAACTGCTAAACTGTTTTAGGTCCTTATTGTTCTTCCTTATCCTTTATTGAATCCACTTCAATCAATCTTTGTCCTCACCACTCCACTGAAACTGCTCTTGTTAATATCATCAACCACCTCTATGTTGCCTCACCCAGAATTCAATTTTTATTTCTCATTTTATTCAGTATCTCAGGGGTATTTGACATAAGTTGATCATTCCCTCTCCTGGAAATACTTTTTCACTTGGCTTCTAAATACTGTATTCTGCTGGTATTCTTTCTAACTTAATACCTGCTGCTTTACTGACCTTGAAATGTTTGAGTTTCTCAAGATTGGTACGTAGACTTCTCTTCTCCATCCATACTCATTCCCTAAGTTATACACTTCAGTCACTTTAAGTTTAAACAGCTTAAAATCAAGCTTATTTATCCAACTTCGATCCCACCTTTGAACACCTTTCATATATTCAACTGCCATTCAACTGTCTAATGTGCATTTTAAACTCAACATGTCCTAACAGATCCTTTGATCTTCCACATGAATCACCATCACCATAGGACTTAACCTATTTCTCCCCACCACTTCTCCATTTTTGTAAATGTCACCACCATTCTTCTGGTTGCTATGGCCAAAAATCTAGGAGTTATATTTAATTCCTCTCTGTCTTTGACACTTTATATCCAATCCATAAGTAATTCCTATTGATTCTACTTCTGAATATATACTGAGATCTGTCCCCTTCACAGCACCAATACTGCCTAGCCTGAGCCACCATCCTCACTCTTCCAGACTAAACTCCCACTAATGTTCTCCCTGCTACTCTTGCATGTCTGTAGTCTGTCCTTTCTACAGTGGAAGAATGATTCTACAAATGCAAATTAAGTCAGAACTGTCCATCGCTCTCCATTACATCATGAACAAAATCCAAAGCTATTACCAAGCCCACAAAGCCTTCTGTGACTGGCCCCTGCTTACTTCTCACACACCAGTATCAACCACTGTTCCCCTCACCTGGTCAGTTCCCAGTGTACCTGCCTTCTCATTCTTCCTTGGACAAGCTCATTCCTTCTCAAGGTCTTTGCGCTTGCTGTTTCTCTGCCAGGAATGCTATTTCCCAAATATTCAGAAGGCCTGTTCTCTAATTTCATTCATGTTTCTACTCAATTGACATACATCTAAATAGTCAAGACCATCCCAAGGTACTCTGTAACTTATTTTTCTACTGTATTTTTCTTAGAGCATTGACCATTCTCTAAAATCATGTTACATATATATTTTTTTGATTGGCTCTCTCCCACTATAATGTAAATTCCTTGACAGAAAAGATTGTCATTCATGTTCATTCCTGCAAACTAAGTGTAATGTACAATGTCTGGCATATAGTAGGCATTCAAAATTATTTGTAGTATGGATGAATAAATAAAATGTGATTTTCATGCTAGCCCTCATTGATTCCCTTCTCCTTCCTGAGGAACTGATTATTCAAATAAACTTTTTTTTTTTTTTTTTTGCTGTACGCGGGCCTCTCACTGTTGTGGCCTCTCCCGTTGCGGAGCACAGGCTCCAGACACGCAGGCTCAGCTGCCATGGCTCACGGGCCCAGCCGCTCCGCGGCATGTGGGATCTTCCCGGACCGGGGCACGAACCTGTGTCCCCTGCATCGGCAGGCGGACTCTCAACCACTGCACCACCAGGGAAGCCCTCAAATAAACATTTAATATAAACAGTAGGCATCTCAGACTGAACTGAACTAAAATAGATAATAATAGTGAGATAATATTTATTAAATGCTAGATAAATTTCAGGCATTCTTCTAAGCGTTTTGTGGATATCAATTCATTTAATCTTCACAAAACTATGTGAGGTAGGTCTATTATTATCTCCATTTTACAGAAAACTAAAGCACAGAGAGGTAAAGCATTTTTCCCAGAGTCACACAGCTTGTAAGAGAAAGAGTCAGGATTCAAGTCTATGTCATCTGGCTACAAAGGCTGCGTTTTCCCCAGGATTTTCTTTTCTTGACCGTTATGCCATAATATTATGGTCAAATCCTTGGGATAAGAGAGAATCTTTGGAGAAATCTGAAATCCTTCTCTGGACCTAAGCCTCCTCTGCCCTGAAGTTGTTAAATAAAGAGGTGTCATGTCTTGAGCATAAGCCTGTCCACCCTCCTTGCCTGACTGCTGTTACCATGAGTCAGCAAGTCTAGAGCTGGATCATCAGACTTTTGAGAGAGGGAATGAGGATGATGGCTTGAGGAAGGGAGCGGCTAAGTAGTTATACAACAAAGGTACCATCTCATAACCACGGTGAGAGAAGTTATTGTAAATTACAATCATAAAACAGAACTCTGTGTCATTTTGTAGGCAGGTGATTGATGTGGAATGTGGGGAAAGGAACAGAGAGAAAGGAGGAAGGAAGCAGGGTAGGGAAGGGGGAGAAAATAAGAAGATAGGAAGGGGAAAAGAGAAAAAGAGAGGGAAAGAGAGAAAAAAGAGAGGAAGGGCACAAAAGAAGGACGGTGCGTTGTTGGGAAAGCCTTCGTGGGAGTTAAACTTTGGGTATGTTTGGGATTTGCTGCCCTGTACTGATCTCTGCTAAATTCTCTCCCAGCTCCACTCTGTGAAGCAACTGGTGAGTTGCACTTCCTTTTCTTCTTCAAGGTCTGCAGGTATCTTGTCACTTGAGCCAGTGCAGGAGGCCTGTAGATAGCTGTTTGATATCCAGTATACAGATGACAGCAGCCCCCTTGGGCCCAGGGTGCTTGTGTTCACAGCAGTCTCTGCACGTGACATGTACATGCTCAGCTGATGGAGCAGATCTTGCTCTGACCTTCTCAAGACCACAATCTTTTTTTTTTCTGGGACGTCCCAGCTTAGGGAGGGTTGCACAAGGAAGTCAGGGGGTGCTGAAGGTTGATGTTATAGAAAAATCTCTGCCCTCTGGCAGAAGGGCTCCAAGGCCCCTGTGTACTCCCAGCTGGGTACTCCACCAGAAGTGTTGGAAAAAATGCCAAAGTCACGCCTCCACGGAGAACAACATTACAGTCAATGCATGGGCCATGTACAAACTGTAGACTGCTGCCTTCTTCCTGTTTTCGGCCTTGCTCTGCAGCCACAATTGTTACCCCGGTGCGTTTTCTCTCTTAGATTCTGATTTATGCAAACTTACTTCATTAGTTTGCTCCTGATTCAGTCTTACTTGTACCAGATGAGGAGAGGAGGAAATTTTCCCCCAGAAGGAATCTTCCACTGAAGTATGTTTAAATCTAATATATATGAGGACTGCTGTCTTGTGCTTAAAATAATAAGCACAGGGTTAAAAGAGATTATCCTGCTACTTCAACACAGGCTGCATGTGCAACTAGGAACACAGGGTTTGGAATTCCTATGACAAGAGATACTCAGAACCAACTCAGGCTTCTGGTTTCCTCACCTGATGTTTATCCAAGTCTAACTCATGCCTTATGTTAATTCCATGATACCTTGTGCTTGGCTCTGCTTTTACTCTGCAAATGTGCCTGACCAGTCATAGCCTAAGCAAAAGTCCAAAGCCACATCCAGGATGAAGAAACAAAGCTTCTGCCACAAGGAATTTGCCAGGTAGTCTCTATGCCTGAGAATTTTCTGAAACAAGCTCCAAGCTGCAGGACTGAGCTCTGGACCCATGCAAACTGCCCTGTCCAGTGTCCTATTCCATCCCCACCCCAGACCCATTCAAAAGAGTGGGTTACAGGTGCCTAGATGCCTCTTTTATTCACTTTTTCTGCTATGCACCCAAAGCTGTGCTGCTCCTCAGTCCTCTGGGGACTACAGTTTTCCAAGGAGAGAAAGTGATTAATGCACAGGGTATTCCAGGCCTCAGCACAGGGCAAATATTTTGGTACCACAGTTCAACTGAATTTTTAAAAGTCCTAGGGTAAAGCATTCCAGTTGGAAGGCTTGGAGATTATAGATACTGGACTGGGAATCACCCCTCAGTGATCTAGAACACTTAGCATTTTCATCTGATGAGGAGACAAAGAGGCTTTTCTTAGGAATACTCTTAAAACTTCCAAAAGAACAGAGGCTCTGAGGGTTGGATAAACAAATGCCCCGAGAGCAAATGCAATCAGGGCTTTCAATGTTTCATGGTCTGCTGCAACTGGGATAGATAAGGAGATGAGATGAAAGCAGAACACAACTTTACTCATCTTTAATTCATCCGGAAAAGAACCCCTATGGCCAAAAAGGGATACATGCTTCCTATAGGGGTTTGTATAGAGGTCCCAGATCAAGGGATCTGGGCCATGTGGATGTATGGATGCAGGGTATTTCTAGACAAATGCATGCCTCTTCCTTCCATTAGGAATAGCAATAAAAGGGGCAGGAGAGAAACAGTACGGAACAAATAGAGTTCCTCTGAGTATTTCCCAGACCGATTCTCCATGTCTCATATTCTATCTCTGAAAGAGATAGCATGGGTCTGAGACATCAGGGGAATGGGAACCGAAGAAAATGACCAATATGGCTTATAACAAGGATGAATGAAATATATTTTCCTAAAACTTCAAGCTTCACCATCTCCAATGCCAACTCTAGTGACAGTCATCAGTATCCCTGCATTGTCTCCAAAAGTGTTTTCAGTCCATGGATAGAAACTTCAAAGAGTATTAACCAAGTCAAAGGTAAGGGTTGCCTTGTAGAAGGAAGTGATGCTGCACAGGGGCAGGAGGTGCTGGGCGTGAGCAGTTGAAAGCCCATGTGCCATGTCGAGGCAGGGCGGTAATGTGAGAAGTGGTCTGCATGTCCAATGAGCTGGACCTTTGAGTCTTGCTGAGAGCAAATGCTGAGAACACAAAGTGCCACCCATCAGGATCTCTGAACCCCATTGCCCTAGAATATGTGTTTAACTCTTCCCTCTAGAGCTCTTCCTGATACTCAGCCCCTCTCAGCCCATAGAGGGGAAGTCAATGACCCTGGCCTGTGAGACCCAGCCCTTCCACAGAAGTTAGATGTTCAGCTCCAGTTCCACTTCTACAAAGATGGCAGGCCCTAGGGCTGGACTGGGACAGCATCCCAGAGCTCTGGATTCCTGCTGTGTGGAGGGAAGACTCAGGGTCCTACTGGTGTCAAGCAAAGGCAACACCACTCGGAGTCAAAAGGAGCTGCAGAGTCCAGATCCAAGTACACGGTGAGTTCCGGTGGGGGCCTCTGCTGGGGTGGGCTGAGAAGGGCAGAGGTACGAGGCTGGTCTTCCCTGACTGTTGCGTTCTGCTCCTGCATGCATGGATGCTGTTTGAGACATGTACCTGAGCTTCTTTTTATCAGAGTTCTTAAGGGGTCTTCCCTTATCCTTGCTATTTGCATTCAAGCAAACAAAAGAATTTTTAGGAAGCCCTTACCGTGTGTCATCACTGTGCTAGAGGGTGTGGAGGAAATAGCTGCATAATATATTGTCCCTGACTATGAGAAGCTGATGCCTAACTGGCCTCCTAAACAACTAGGGTGAAATTGGTGGTGTCATAAAGGTCGACTGTTAATAGAAACTACAAAGAAGGAAGAAATCTGACTGAGGCGGTAAGAGGAGGCCTTGAGGAAAAGGCTATGGGGGAAGGGCTTATGGAAGAGAAGCTGAGGTCTGATTTTGACAGATAAAAAGGAATGAGGGTGTTTTGTGATTCTGAACCGTGTTATTCCATATAACATGGTTGACGTTTCTGACATCCTCTCCCACTCTCAGACAAAGACGTAGCCATGATACCATAAAGCAATTGCTAATACATTCCGAAAGCTGGGCTTTCCCAGACTTCCTCAAAACTCAACTCCGTGAACCTAGACCACTACAAAAAACCTCTGGACAGTTCATATGCCATAGGCCCTGTTCTAGTGATTCACACATGTTGTTTTTACTTTTTTTTTTGAATTTTATTTTATTTTATTTTATTTTTTATACAGCAGGTTCTTATTAGTTATCTATTTTATACACATCAGTGTATACATGTCAATCCCAATCTCCCAGTTCATCCCGCCCACCCACCCTGCCCACCGCTTTCCCCCCTTGGTGTCCATAAGTTTGTTCTCTACATCTGTGTCTCAATTTCTGCCTAGAAAACTGGTTCATCTCTACCATTTTTCTAGGTTCCACATATATGTGTTAATATACGATATTTGTTTTTCTCTTTCTGACTTATTTCACTCTGTATGATACTCTCTAGGTCCATCCATGTCTCTACAAGTGAACCAATTTCGTTCCTTTTTATTCCACTGTATATATGTACCACATCTTCTTTATCTACTAGTCTGTGAACGGGCATTTAGGTTGTTTCCATGACCTGGCTATTGTAAATAGTGCTGCAAAGAATATAGGGGTGCATGTGTCTTTTTGAATTATGGTTTTCTCTGGGTATATGCCCAGTAGTGGGATTGCTGGTCATATGGTAGTTCTATTTTTAGTTTTTTAAGGAACCTCCATACTGTTCTCCATAGTGGCTGTAGCAATTTACATTCCCACCAACAGTGCAAGAGGGTTCCCTTTTCTCCACACCCTCTCCAGCATTTGTTGTCTGTAGATTTTCTGATGATGCCCATTCTAACCAGTGTGAGGTGATACCTCATTGTAGTTTTGATTTGCATTTCTCTAATAATTAGTGATGTTGAGCAGATTTTCCCTCTTGGCCATGCCTTCTTTGGAGAAATGTCTACTTAGGTCTTCTGCCCATTTTTTGATTAGGTTGGTTGTTTTTTAATATTGAGCTGCGTGAGCTGTTTATATATTTTGGAGATTAATCCTCTGTCCATCGATTCATTTGCAAATATTTTCTCCCATTCTGAGGGTTGTCTTTTTGTCTTGTTTACAGTTTCCTTTGCTATGCAAAAGCTTTTAAGTTTCATTAGGTGCCATTTGTTTATTTTTATTTCCATTACTCTAGGAGGTGGGTCAAAAAAGATCTTGCTGTGATTTATGTCAAAGAGTGTTTTTCCTATGTTTTCCTCTGAGAGTTTTAGTGTCTGGTCTTATATCAAGGTCTTTAATCCTTTTGAGTTTATTTTTGTGTATGGTGTTACAAATTTTAAGATATTTTGTTCTAGTTCTGTAAAAAAATGTCATTGGTAATTTGATAGGGATTGCATTGAATCTGTAGATTGCTTTGGGTAGTATAGTCGTTTTCACAATATTGATTCTTCCAATACAAGAATGTGGTATACCTCTCCATCTGTTTGTGTCATCTTTGATTTCTTTCATCAGTGTCTTATAGTTTTCTGAGTACAGGGTTTTTACCTCCTTAGATAGGTTTATTCCTAGGTATTCTATTCTTTTTGTTGCAATGGTGAATGGGATTGTTTCCTTAATTCTTCTTTCTGGTCGTTCATTGTTAGTGTATAGGAATGCAAGAGATTTCTGTGCATTAATTTTGTATCCTGCAACTTTACCAAATTCATTCATTAGCTCTAGTAGTTTTCTGGTGGCATCTTTAGGAGTCTCTATGTATAGTATCATGTCATCTGCAAACAGTGACAGTTTTACATCTTCTTTTCCAATTTGTATTCCTTTTATTTCTTTTGCTTCTCTGATTGCCGTGGCTAGGACTTCCAAAACTATGTTGAATAATAGTGGTGAGAGTGGACATCCTTGTCTTGTTCCTGATCTTAGAGGAAATGCTTTCAGTTTTTCACTGTTGAGAATGATGTTTGTTGTGGGTTTGTCGTATATACCTTTTATTATGTTGAGGTAGGTCCCCTGTATGCCCACGTTCTGGAGAGCTTTTATCATATATAGGTGTTGAATTTTGTCAAAAGCTTTTTCTTCATCCATTGATATGATCATATGGATTGTCTCCTTCAATTTGTTAATATGGTGTGTCACACCGAGTGATTTGCATATATTGAAGAATCCTTGCATCTCTGGGAAAAGTCCCACTTGATCATGGTGTATGATCCTTTTAATGTGTTGTTGGATTCTGTTTGCTTGTATTTTGTTGAGCACTTTTGCATCTATATTCATTAGTGATATTGGTCTGTAATTTTCTTTTTTGGTAGTATCTTTGGTTTTGGTATCAGGGTCAGGGTGGCCTTGTAGAATGAATTTGGGAGTGTTCCTTGCTCTGCAATTTTTTGGTAAGAGTTTGAGAAGGGTATTAGCTCTTCTCTAAATGTTTGATAAAATCACCTGTGAAGCCATCTGGTCCTGGACTTTTATTTGTTGGAAGATTTTTAATTACAGTTTCAATTTCATTACTTTTGATTGGCATGTTCATATTTTCTATTTCTTCCTGGTTCAGTCTTGGAAGGTTATACCCTTCTAAGAATTTGTCCATTTCTCCCAGGTTGTCCATTTTATTGGTATAGAGTTGCTTGTAGTAGTCTCTTATGATCCTTTGTATTTCTGTGGTGTCCATTGTAACTTCTTTTTCATTTCTAATCATTGATTATTAGAAATTATTTCATTTCTAATCTAATTCTTATTGGCTATATTTTATCAGTTTTGTTTATCAAAAAAACAGCTTTTAGTTTTATTGATCTTTGTTTCTATTTCATTTATTTCTGCTCTGATCTTTAAAATTTTATGATTTCTTTCCTTCTACTAACTTTGGGTTTTGTTTCTTCTTCTTTCTCCAGTTACTTTAGGTGTAAGTTTAGATTGTTTATTTGAGATTTTTCTTGTTTCTTGAGGTAGGATTGTACTGCTATAAACTTCACTCTTAGAACTGCTTTTGCTCTATCCCCTAGGTTTTGGATCATCTTGTTTTTGTTGTCATTTGTCTCTAGGTATTTTTTGATTTCCTCTTTGATTTCTTCAGTGATCTTGGTTATTTAGTAACATATTGTTTAGCCTCCATGTGTTTGTGTTTTTTACATTTTCTTTCCCTGTAATTTATTTCTAATCTCATAGCATTGTGGTTGGAAAAGATGCTTGACGTGATTTCAATTTTCTTAAATTTACTGAGGCTTGATTTGTGACCCAAGATGTGAACTATCCTGGAGAATGTTCCACGTGCACTTGAGAAGAAAGTGTAATCTGCTGTTTTGGGATGGAATGTCCTATAAATATCAATTAAATCTATCTGGTCTATTGTGTCATTTAAAGCTTGTGTTTCCTCATTAATTTTCATCTGGATGATCTGTCCACTGTTATAAGTGAGGTATTAAAGTCCCCCACTATTATTGTGTGACTGTCTATTTCCTCTTTTATAGCTGTTAGCAGTTTCCTTATGTATTGAGGTGCTCCTATGTTGGGTACATATATATTTATAATTGTTATATCTTCTTCTTGGATTGATCCTTTGATCATTATGTGGTGTCCTTCCTTGTCTCTTGTAACATTATTTTAAAGTCTATTTTATCTGATATGAGTATTTCTACTCCAGCTTTCTTTTGATTTCCATTTGCATGGAATACCTTTATCCATCCCCTCACTTTCAGTCTGTATGTGTGCCTAGGTCTGGAGTGGGTATCTTGTAGACAGCATATATATGGGTCTTGTTTTTGTATCCATTCAGCGAGCCTGTGTCTTTTGGTTGGAGCATTTAATCCATTTACATTTAAGGTAATTATCGACATGTATATTCCTATTACCATTTTCTTAATTGTTTTGGGTTTGATTTTGTAGGTCCTTTTCTTCTATTGTGTTTCCCACTTAGAGAAGTTCCTTTAGCATTTGTTGTAGAGCTGGTTTGGTGGTGCTGAATTCTCTTAAGTCTTTCTTGTCTGTAAAGTTTTTGATTTCTCCATCGAATCTGAATGAGATCCTCGCTGAATGAGTAATCTTGGTTGTAGGTTCTTCCCTTTCATCATTTTAAATATATCATGCCACTCCCTTCTGGCTTGTAGAGTTTCTGCTGAGACATCAGCAGTTAACCTTATGGGAGTTCCCTTGTATGTTATTTGTCATTTTTCCCTTGTTGTTTTTAATAATTTTTCTTTGTCTTTAATTTTTGTCAGTGTGATTACTATTGTCTCAGCGTGTTTCTCCTTGGGTTTATCCTGCCTGGGACTCTCTGCACTTCTTGGACATGGGTGGCTATTTCCTTTCCCATGTTAGGGAAGTTTTCACCTATAATCTCTTCAAATATTTTCTCTCTCTCTTCTTCTTCTGGGACCCTTATAATGTGAATTTTGGTGCTTTAAATGTTGTTGAGAGGTCTCTTAGGCTGTCTTCATTTCTTTTCATTCCTTTTTCTTTATTCTGTTCCATGGCAGTGAATTCCACCATTCTGCCTTCCAGGTCATTTATCCATTCTTCTGCCTCAGTTATTCTGCTATTGATTCCTTCTAGTGTGTTTTTCATTTCAGTTATTGTATTGTTCATCTCTGTTTGTTTGTTCTTTAATTATTCTAGGTCTTTGTTAAACATTTCTTGCATCTTCTTGATCTTTGCCTCCATTCTTTTTCCAAGGTCCTGGATCATCTTCACTATCATTATTCTGAATTCTTTTTCTGGAAGGTTGCCTATCTCCACTTCATTTAGTTGTTTTTCTGGGGTTTTGCCTTGTTCCTTCATCTGGTACATAGCCCTCTGCCTTTTCATTTTGTCTGCCTTTCTGTGAATGTGGTTTTTGTTCCACAGGCTGCAGGACTGTAGTTCTTCTTGCTTCTGCTGTCTGCCCTCTGCTGGATGAGACTATCTAAGAGGTTTGTGCAAGCTCCCTGATGGGAGGGACTGGTGGTTGGTAGAGCTGGGTATTGCTCTGGTGGGCAGAGCTCAGTAAAATTTTAATCCACTTGTCCGATGATGGGTGGGGCTGAGTTCCCTCCCCATTGGTTGTTTGGCCTGAGGCAACCCAGCACTGGAGGCTACAGGCTATTTGGTGAGGCTAATGGTGGACTCTGGGAGGGCTCATGCCAAGGAGTA
Organism: Delphinus delphis; assembly: GCF_949987515.2. Lineage (NCBI taxonomy): Eukaryota > Metazoa > Chordata > Mammalia > Artiodactyla > Delphinidae > Delphinus > Delphinus delphis. Next base: position 113,633,362 of record NC_082683.1, on the reverse strand, counting down.
CTTCCCAGACCTTCTGCTGCCAGTGTCCTTATCCCCACAGTGAGCTACAACCACCCCCTGCCTCTGCAAGATACCCTCCAACACTAGCATATAGGTCTGGTTCAGTCTTCTATGGGGTCACTGCTCCTTCTCCCAGGTCCTGATGAGCACACTACTTTGTGTGTGCCCTCCAAGAGTAGAGTCTCTTTTCCCCCCAGTCCTGTCAAAGTCCTGCAATCAAATCCAACTAGTCTTGAAAGTCTGATTCTCTGGGAATTCCTCCTCCTGTGGCCAGAACCCCAGGTTGGGAAGCCTGATGTGGAGCTCAGAACCTTTACTCTGGTGGGTGGGCTTCTGTGGTATAATTGTTCTCCAGTTTGTGAGTCACCCACCCAGCATAATGGGATTTGATTTTATTGTGATTATGACCCTCTTACCATCTCATTGTGGCTTCTCCTTTGTCTTTGGATGTGGGGTATTTTTTTTAGAGAGTTCCAGTGTCTTTCTGTCAGTGATTGTTCAGCAGTTAGTTGTGATCCCAGTGCTCTTGCAAGAGGGAGTGAGTGTATGTCCTTCTACTCTGTCATCTTGAACCAATCTGACCCACATGTTGTTTAATTGAAGCATCACAACTGTAGGAGATAACTGTCATTATCTTCTCCATTTTCCAGATGGGAAATTGAGTCTCAGAGAAGTTAAGTAATTTGATCAAGCATGCACAAGAAGAGTTGGAACCAACATTCAAACCCAGGCAGTGTGATTTGTAACCTAGGCTTGTAAAAATTATACTATTGTGCCTTGAAAAATGAGAGTTTGAGAGATCAGCATTCTGGGTATCACACTGTCCTAGGCAGGGAGAAGACACTGTAGCCTCCATGGGAATATTACGGTGTCTTTCTTACCCTACCACCATCAACCCAACCAATGCCAATTCCAAATCAGCAGGACCCCCTTTGCCCACTAGCTCCCTGCCCCACCTTTAAACAATATAAGCTGTTGACTTCACCAGAGGCCTTTGCTCTCAGGACTGTCGCACATACCCTGTCCTTGAAACCCTCCCTACTCAGGGCCTTCCTGTGTCATCTTGTGTTCATGTAGGACTCCCCATCAGTAATGTGAGCTTGGAGATACAACCTCCAGGCGGATACATGATGGAGGGAGAAAAGCTGGTTCTTGTCTGCTTGGTCACTGGGGGCACAGGAGATATCACCTTCTTCTGGTACAAAGGGGCCCCGGGTTTAAACCTGGAAATGAAGACTGACGGTGACGTTTGGGATCTCTGTGGTGAGGGAGAGTGACTCTGAGCAATATTACTGTGCGGAGGACAATGGCTATGGCCCCAGGCTCAGTGAGCTGGTGAGTATCACTGTCAGAAGTAAGTTCCACTGCCTTTCTGCTCAGCCAGCATGTTCCCCTGGGGCACCCTGAGGAAGTTAACTGGCGCTGAGCCTCTGTGGGAAGGGATTGTGAGTCTGTCATCATCAGAGACCCCCTCTGACAGTCTACTGTCTCTCTCAGTTCCAGTGTCTCACCCTGTCCTCACCCTCAGGGCTCCTGGGGCCCAGGCTGTGTTGGGGGATGTGGTGGAGCTTCACTGCGAGGTCTGGAGAGGCTCTCCCCCGATCCTGTACAGTTTTATCATGAGGATGTCGCCCTGGGGAGCAGCTCAGCTCCCTCTGGAGGAGGAGTGACTTTCAACCTCTCTCTGACTGCAGAACATTATGGAAACTACTACTGTGAGGCCAACAATGGCCTGGTGGCCCAGTGCAGTGAGGTGGTACCACTCAATATCATAGGTATAGCTCATGCTGTGGAACTACTTCAGTCAATGTCTCTTTCTCAGCATTCTGGGAGAGTTTTGCTGACCCCACAAAGTTTCTGGTGATGTGCTACCCAAGATGAGGCTTCTATGGGTAGTCCTGTCCTGGGAGATATATCCGAGGGGGCATGGGGGACACCAAAACTGGTGCCTCTCTTCTCTCAACAATGTGATAAGCTGCAAGTCCCTAGGTGCATAAGTAAGTCCTACCTCCCCAACTCCCCCAGGAAGAGCAGACCTTTCCTCAACCCACACTCAAGATATCTGCTCTCCAAACCCAAGCCCTTCTCCTTGGCAGCTCATGTATAGGTCTCTCCCTTCAGTGCCTACGGAGGACAGAAAAGAAGTTCTTACTTCAGGAGTCATGGAGGTGCTGCTTGGCATCTCTGGTCCCACCACTATGGCCCTATTATTTTGCTGCTGGCTCAAGAGAAAAATAGGTTTGTATTTATAGAGATTGGTATTTTGTTACTGTGACCTTTGTTTTCACTGAGATAAGGCAAGATTTGTGACATATATACTAATAAGGATGAATATATCCCATTAGCCACCTTGCCTATAGATCTGCTCATAGCCATCCCCACTGCCCCAGCACATGGAATGGCACCTATTAAAGTAGTGAAAGTTTTTAGTAAAGCCCTTCATCCCCACATATTATCAATTGAGGTTAAACTGATACCTTGTACTTCTGTGGTTTAATTTTTATACAAAAATGTGACTACTTAAAATAACTAATCAGCTACTTAGAAGAGAAATACAGTTAGCAGTTCCAGCTATACTGACAATCTCCCAGGTAAAGTCATTGCACTAATTCTTATTTGCCTTAGAATATTGTCACATGGTTTTTCTTCTCCCTGAAATATTTACCCACACATCCAGACATATGCTTTTTGCTGAGTGTTTCTCACTTTTCAGCTTAAATGTCATTTTCTCCAAGAGGCTTCACCTGACCACACAGCTTACAATTCTCTTCTATTATGCTTCCTCAGAGTACCAACAACTTCACACGTTATTACAATTGATTATTACCTATTTATTTGTATGTTTAATCTTGGTTTCCTGTTCTCCATTGAGCAGGTTGGAGATGGGGCAAGAGAGGACAATGTGAGATTCTTACTTAAATTCCAAGCTTTTTGGGCATCTTTGGAGACGTCACCCCAACTATACTGTGTCTATGGAAGTGCCTTTTGTCATGATAGGATTAGGTCGTATGGTTCTAAAACCAAAACCCAAAAATGTTATAGGTGTGTGGGTACAGAGCCTTGGGCTCAAGTCCAATTCTGGTATTAACTGTCTTTGGGAAGCTCGCTTAACTATTCTGGACCTAAATCTCTTCATCTGCAATATGAAGGATCTGCCCAAATAATTGCCAGGATGTCCTCTGAGCACACAGTGACATCTTGCAATGGGCATCCTGGAACAAGGCACATTCCCTGCACAGGGGCTGTATGAAAACACTGAGAAAGAGAGTTCCCTCATTGACATGTATGTTCATTTGTTTGACTTGCAGGAAGTCGTTCAGCCAGGGATCCACTCAGGTGAGACCTCTGCTATCTCTGTGTGCACAGTTAATGTAGAAAAATCTATTTCAAACAATTTTTTGAATTGTTCTCTCTCATGAGCTTTTTTCCATATTTTGTCATATGCAAAACTGCTACTCCAGTGTTCTTCCACTGGTAACTTCATTTGCTATTCCTCTTCTTTTATATATTAACTAATTAATTTAAATCCTTTCATCATTTTTCCTAATTTGTCTCCCTCACTAAATCTACAGAATAAGACACTTCTGTTATATTGACCAGTTTCATGCGTTTATTCAATCAACCAGTATCTGAGAGTCTGTAAGTCATTTTGTTGAGTGCTAGAAAGCATGAAAATATGGAGAGATCTTAAGAGTTTTCAGTGTCCTAGAGTAGTTAAGATATACACACATTTCCATAATGCAGGCCAGAGAATAAGTAATAAACATACTGAAAAATTGTTGATCAAGTTCCTTAGAAGAGGAAAAGATTTTTTTAAATTTATTTTTGATTTTATTTTATTGAAGTATAGTTGATTTACAATGTCATGTTAGTTTCAGGTGTACAGCACAATGATTTAGTTATATATTCTTTTTCAGATTCTTTTCCCTTATAGGTTATTACAAAATACTGAGTATTGTTCCCTGTGCTATGCGATAGGTCCTTGTTGGTTAGAAAAGGAAAAGATTTTTAAAATACTTCCATCGGGGGATATCAGTGTTTAGTTGATACATTTTATACTGTTATTATTTTTGCCAACAAAAACCATATTTTTTTCCAAATCAGAATAGCACTTTTTCAGTGATGCACATGCAAGAGCATTTTCTTCTTTCCCTTCCTCAAGCTGCTTGTTCTGCTTAGCAACCGGTTTCCATCTGGAGTGAATCAATAATTTTTCATTCAATATTTACCGAGCACTTATGATGTGAATGGCACTATTCTGGGTGTGGGCAATTCCACAGTAAGCTGTCAAATAAGAACCGTACACTTGTGGAATATATACTCCAGTGATACTCTGCAATGCCCTGCTCAGCGCAAGTATAGGGCTTGTATCAGACAGCTGTGCTGATTTCTGATTTCCCCATAAATTAGCATTCTATTCAGGACACTTTGTAACATGCTTCTCTCCTTCAGTGTTTTACTCATAATCCTAAATAGTTGTGTCTGGGACATCTAGGATGCTATCCCAGATAGATAGCATGTGTTTCTGTGTTTGCAGGAGCCTTCCCAGCCCTGTACCCCAAGAATCCACCTACCTCAACTCACAAGCCCCAGAGCAACTACACCATAACTATGAAAATGGTGAGGTTTCCCAAATGACCTGGGCCAAAGTAGGCAGGCCAAGCTGGGGAAGAAGCAATAACGTGATGTCTATTAACCAAATCTGACCCTGCTGTGTCCCAGCCACCTCTACAAATAAATGACTCATCTATCTTCATGGCTGTGATAGGTGGTAAGTATGGAGTGAGTTAAATGGCAGGAAGAAGGGACTGTGTCATGTCACGATGCCTCCTTTTTTCTCTTTCAGTGAATGTTGTAAGTGGGGATGAGGTTTATTCTTTGGTGTACTGTGTGCAGCAGGAACAGCAACCGGCAGCAGGTGAGACATGAGGGAGTGAATTTGTCTCTGACTTTTGTCTTTCCTGGAACCGGGAGGATAATCAGTGACTGTGTATGGCAACATGGCTCTGTTCTTTGGCACTGCTGCTTCTGCTCTCGGAGCTGACTATGAGCATTGCTGTGCCTTTTATGAAGACTGGCCTTTGGTCTGGATGCTGTCTTGAGTAGATGCCAGTGCTAATGCTAACTTGGCCTCCTGTATATCTCACTCCCCAGTCAGATGGCAGCATTGGAGACAGTACCAGCTATGTACTCCCTGTAGCACCCCAATACAGCTGCCTAGTTGTGGCTGTTGTCCCATCCCGTACCTGGTAGGCACAGAAATGCTGAGAGATACAAATGCCAGGAGGGGCTGGCGGACCCTCACTCCCCCTAGGTACTAGTTTTCCTCTGTATAGTAAGGAGTCATATTTGTGATAGGCAGAAAAGTGAGACAGAAAATATTAATGGAAGTAAGTCCATGGGAAATAGACAGGACAGAAAGAAGCCTTTAACACTAATTTAATGAAGGACTTTAAATGGAATCTCACATATGTTTGTCTCCACAGAAGAACCTCCTGGGATGCATACTGGGGATAAGGTGAGTTAGAATCCCTGTTCTTTCCTCCATGCTCTTTCTCTCTTTCTTCTGGGGACAGGTGCTCAAATTTTTAAAATTATGGCCACTTAGGAAAAACAAGATATCTCATGGTCTATCTCCTACCTTATCTCCTCACACCACAGGGATAAAAATATTTTATTATAACAGTAAAGTGTCATTGTACAAGGTAATTTTAGAGGCTCACGTATACTTTTTTTAGCAATGGACATATGGAAGGTTCGTAGCTAAACTGTAGTGCATGCTTAGTCTAAAAATTCTATAGATTTGAAAATCTTTATCCTGAAATACTGTTGAACCATACATACATCATTTTGTGTTTAACCAAACAACGTGTCAAAAACTAAATTAATATTGAATAAAGCTAACCTAAGTGATTTTTGTCATTAAAAAATCAGTAATTTCTGAACCTTGATTAATTCAAGACTTCACTGATGATACAAAAATGCTTTTGGGGCTTCCCTGGTGGCGCAGTGGTTGGGAGTCCGCCTGCCGATGCGGGGGACACAGGTTCATGCCCCGGTCTGGGAGGATCCCGCATGCCGCGGAGCCGCTGGGCCCATGAGCCATGGCCGCTGAGCCTGCGCGTCCGGAGCCTGTGCTCCGCAATGGGAGAGGCCACAACAGTGAGAGGCCCGCGTACCGCAAAAAAAAAAAAAAAAAAAAAAAAAAATGCTTTCAGAAAATTGCATAAATTCTAACTCTGCACATGTGCAAATAGAGTAGGTGCTTTGTATTTGAGTCTAGTATGGTGTGGCAGCCAAATATCTCAGGACAGAGTTCAAGTCCTTGATAAACTCCAGTAACAGGCTAAATTTAGTTTATGAATACAAAATTATGACATCCTTGAAAAATTATAGTCCATGGAACAGCCTAACAATGACTCATAAAAATGAGAGAAGGCTTTGTATGGGTCAGTTTGCAGCTCATCAGGAGCGTCTCAGTAGCCCAACAGTGGGACGCAGGCCCTTTGAAAATGGTGGCCTAGGGCCACAGTCTTCCAAGAGGCTCCAAATTTTGTCTTGAGTGGTGCTCCATGATAGGGTGCATCCAGGCTGACTGGAAGAGGACTGGGGAAGAGGACCTGTGGGAAACATGTTCGACTTGTCTTCCCTGCTCAGGTTCTATCCATGTATCTTTCTTTTAGAACTCCTCAGCCATCTATTCTAGGCTGAAGAAGGCGGATCTTACAGATGTGGACTATGAAGATGCTATGTAAAGTTATAGAAGATTCTGCTCTTGGGAAACCATGCATGACCCTATACCTCCGAACTAATATGTCCTTCAGAGATCCTGTGAGAATCAGCGTTCCAGTACACCTCATCCAGGTGCTTACCTCCATGAGATTATTCCTGCATCTACTGTGAAGTGAAGTTGGCTCAAGCTTTGAAGAGATCACCCAGGAGAACCAACATGAACTCAGGAGTGGGAAGAACTTTGTTACTAGAACCGGATTCCTATTGGTTCTTTCAGGTACAGGTCAAACTCTGCTCTGAATTCTTTTTACAAGAGGAAACAGGACAGGAATAAAAGAACTTGAGGTCATGGGGTAGAGGGACAATGAAGCTTAGAAAGCATGAACCCAAAGTTAGTGATTGTGTGGGACTGCTCCATACAGAAAGCTGTGTCCATAATTTTTTGTCCAAGTGCTTTCTCTGCTTAGACAGTACAGAGTTCCAGCCCTGCCCCTTATGTTAATCATCCTGTTTCTACATAAAATATGTGACTCAATGAATTTGTTATCAAACTAAAATGAAAGCAAAGTTACATAAAATACCATTGCAGTTATACTAAATTTTAATGACATATTTTGTATGTCAGGCCAATCTAGGTGCCAATCTAGATGCCCCCATATTTATAAGGAGATATAATCTCAGTAAGTTTCACTACATCCAAAGTTCTGTATTTGTTGCAACCTCTGAAAGCTTTAGGAATATGTTTTCTTCCTTAATTCACAAACTTTTTGAAAACGTGATAATATGGTTTGAAGTCTGTATTTTAATTTTAAAACAATCATAAGCTAACACATAAATTAAAACATTTTAAAAGTATATAATGTAAAAGTTAAAGTCTTCCCTATAAGTTACCACAAGTGGTACCCATTGTTAAAAGCTTAGCATTGTTAAAATCTTAGCTCTGCAGGTATTTTTCTATTTTTCTGTAGAAACACTTCTACATACATGTGAATATATAGGTATTTAGAAGTATACCTATTTAATAAAATATCATGAAATATTTTAAAGTCTGTATGTAGATTACTGTACTATTTTAAAAGCTGTGTAGTATCCTGTTATATGATAAATCATAATATATTTTTTCTTTTTTTTTCTTTTGCTAAAATATAAATAACATAAAATTTACCATTTTAACCATGTTTTTCTTTATTTTCCAGTTATTAAATTCTTTTTATTCATTTTTTCCCCTCATTTGTGTTTCTTCTATTTTTCTCTTTTTTAAATTGAGGTAACAGTTTATAACATTATATAAATTTTATGTGTATATTATAATTTGACTTCCATTTACACTACAGTGAGCTTAACACCAAAAGTTTAGTTTCAGTCGACTACCATATAGTTGGCTCCCTTTACCCACTTTGCTCTCCCCCACCTTCTTTTCCTCTGGTAACTGCTAATCTGTTCTTTGTATCTATGTGTTTGTTTTTGTCTTGCTCTTGTGAGTAATGTAAGATAGGAGTCCAGTTTCATTATTTTAATATGAATATCCAGTTTTCCCAACATCATTTATTGAAGAAACTATCCCTTCTCAACTGAATATTCTTGGCTCTCTTGTCAATTATTAATTGACCATTTATGCCTAAGTTTATTTATGGGCTCTCAATTCTGTTTCATTTGTCTATGTGTCTGTTTTTATACCAATACCATACTGTTTTTATTATGATAGCTTTGCAATATAGTTTGAAATCAGGAAGTGTGATGTCTCCAGCTTTGTTCTTCTTTCTCAATATTGCTTTGCTTATTTGGGGACTCTTGTAGCACCAAACAAATTTTAGAATTCTTTGTTATATTTCTGTGAAAAAATATCATTGGGATATTGATAAGGATTGCATTAAATGTATAGATGGCTTTGGGTAGTATGGACACTTTAACAATATTAATTCTTTCAATCCATGAACAAGAGATATCTTTCCATTTATTTGTGTCTTCTTCTATGTCTTACATCAAGGTCTTATAGTTTTAAATATACAGACCTTTCACCCCCTTGGTTAAATTTATTCCTAAGTATTTTATTGTTTTTGATGCTATAATACATGAGATTGTTTTCTTTATTTCTTTTCAGATAATTTGTTGTTAATGTGTAGAAATGCAACTGATTTTTTGTGTGTTTATTTTTATCTTGAAATTTAACTGTATTTTATTACTTCCAGAAGATTTTTGGTGGAGTCTTTAGGGTTTTCTATATATAAATCATGTCATTCACATACAAAATTTTATTTCTTCCTTTCTGATTCGGATACCTTTTATTTCTTTTTCTTGTGCAATTGCTTTGGCTAGGGCTTCCAGTATTATGTTGAATAGGATTGGTGAGAATGACCACTCTTGCTTGTTCCTGATGTTAGAAGAAAAGTTTTCAGCTTTTCACCTTTGAGTATGATATTAGCTGTGGATTTGTTAGATATGGCCTTTATTATATGGAGATACATTCCTTATATATTCAATTTTGAAAGTTTTTTTATCATGAAAAGTTTTGTCAAATGTCTTTTCTGCATCTATTGAGATGATCTTATAGTTTTAATTTTTAGTCTATTAAATTGATATATTACAGTTGTTGATTTGCATATGTTGAGCCATCTTTGTATCCCAGGAATGAATTTCACTTGATCATGATATTTGATCCTTTTAATGTGTGGTTGAATTCAATTTGCTAGTATTTTGTGGATTTTTCTTTTTTTTGCATCTATATTCATCAGGGATATTGGCCTGTAGGTTTTTTTTTTCTTTTCTTTTCTTGTAGTGCCCTTGTTTTGCTTTGGTATCTGGGTAGTTATGGCCTCATAAAATTTTTTTGTACATGTTTACTTCTCTTCCATTTTTTGAACAGCTTGAGAAGAATTGGCTTTAATTCTTCTTTAAATGCTTTCTAGAATTAACCTGTGAAACTATACAGTCATGGGCTTTTCTTTTTGGGGAAGTTTTTGATTACTGATTCAATGTCCTATTTATTACTGATCTCTTCAGATTTTCTGTTCCTTCATGATTCAGTCTTCATAGATTGAATGTTTCTAGGAATTTATTCATTTTTTCTGTGTTGTCCAATTTGTCAGAATATAATTATTTATAGTAGTTTCCTCTGATCCCTTGTATTTCTGTGGTATTAATTGTAATGTCTCCTTTTTTCACTTACAATTTTATTTATTTGAGTCCTCTTTTTCTTGATTAATCTAACTACAGATTTGTCAATTTTGTTTATCTTTTCAAAGAACCAGCTCTAGCTTTCTTATTCTCTTCTATTGTTTTCCTATTCTCTATTTCATTTATTTTTGCTTAATCTTTATTATTTCCTTACTTCTGCTAACTTTGAACTTAGTTTTTTCTTGTTTTTCCAGTTCCTTGAGGTACACTGCTAGGTTGTTCATATGAGGTCTTTCTTTTATGTTTTTTTAAATGTAGGCTTTTATAGCTATAAACTTTCCTCATTAGACTCTTTTTGCTGAATTCCCAAGTAATGGTGTGTTATGTTTTTATTTTATTTTGTCTAAAGATATTTTTTGACTTCTCTTTTGCTTTCTTCTTTGATCCATTTTTTGTTCAGAAGTGTGTTGTTTAATTTCCATTTATTTGTAAAATTTCCAGCTTTCCTCCTGTTATTGATTTCTAGTTTCATACTATTGTGGTAGGAAAAAAAATACTTGATATAATTTATTTCTCCTTAAGTTTGTTGAGACTTGTTTTGAGGCCTAACATATTATCTAGCCTAGGAAAAGTTCTATGTGTACTTGATAACTGTGTGTATTCTGTTGCTGTTGGGTGGAATGTTCTATATATGTGTGTTAGGTCTATTAAGTCTGTAGTGTTGTTCCAATTCGCTGTTTCCCTATTGATTCTCTGGATGATCTATCCACTGTAGAAATGGGATAGTTAAGCCCCCCACTATTATTGTGTTAGTGCTTTTTTCTCCTTTAGTTCTGTTAGCATTTACTTTACATATTTTGGCATTCCAATGTTGGGTACGTAGATATTTACAATTGTTATATTTTCTTGATAAATTGACCCCTTTTAGATTATATAATGACCTTCTTTGTCTCATGTTATAGCTTTTGACTTAAAGTCTGTTTTGTTTGATATAAATATAGCTTCTCTCTTTTGGTTTCATTTACTCAGAATATTTTTTTCATTCCTTCATTTTGATCCTATGTGTGTCCTTATAGGTGACATGCTTCTATTGTGAGCATATATAGTTGAGCCTTGTTTTATTATCCACTCAGCCTTTTGATTGAGGAATTGAATTAATTTACATTTAAATGATTCTTGATATGTAAGAACTTACTAATGCCATCCTATTCATTATTTTCTGCCTTTTTGTAGCTTCCTATTCTTTTCTTCCTGTCATTGTTTTCCTTTCTGAATTGATGATTTTTCATAGTGGTATGCTTAGATTTTCTTTTTGTCTTCTGTGTGTCTACTGTAGGTTTTTGTTTTGTTGTTGCTATGAGGCTTACATAAAATATCTTATAGATATTACAGTCCATTTTATGCTGATAACAAGTTAACTGCATACAAAACGTCTACCCTTTTACTCCTTCCACATTATGTTTATGATGTCACAATTTACCACTTTTTGTATTGTGTAGCTATTAACAAATTATTATCATTATATTTATTTTTATACTTTTGTCCTTTAAACTTTATACTAGAGTTAAGTTATTAACACATCACCATATTGTAGTATTACAGTATTCTGAATTTAACTATATATTTACCCTTACCAATGTGTTCTATGTCTTCATATGCTTTTATGTTCTTTATTAGCATCCTTTCACTTCAACTTAAAGAACTTCTTTCAGCATTTCTTATAAGGCAGGTCTAGTGGGTGATGAGCTCCTTCAGCTTTTGTTTGTTGAAGTCTTTATCTCACCTTTGTATCTGAAGGACAACTTTTCCCAGTAGTTTTCTTAGTTGTTGTTGTTGTTTTTTCTTTTCAGTATTTTGAATATATCATCCCACTTTCTTCTAGCCTGCAAGGTTTGATAATATTATGGGTGTTCCTATGTATGAGATTTTTTTTTTTTTTTTTTGCTATTTAAATATTTTTTCTTTGCCTTTGCTTTTAGACAATTTTATTATCATGTGTTTTGGAAAAGATTGTTTGGGGTTGAAGTTTTGGGTGACCTATTAGCTTTATGAACTGGATGTCCAAATCTCTCCCCAGATTTGGGATGTTCTCAGCCATTATTACTTTAAATGAGCTTTTTGCCCCATTCTCCCTTTCTTCTTTGGGAATTCCAATAATGAATAGATTATTTCTCTTAATGGTAGTTCATAGTTCACATAGCATTTCTTCACTCTTTTTCATTCTTTACTTCTTTATTCTCCTCTAATTAGATAATTTCAAAGGATGTGTCTTCTATACTTCACAGATTCTTCTGCTTGATCTAGTCGATTATTGATGCTCTCTGTTGCATTTATTTCATTTATTGTATTCTTCAGCTCCAGGATTTTTGTTTGGATCTTTTTAAAGATTTCTGACTCTATGTTAAATTTTGCATTTTGCTCATGTATTATTTTCCTGAATTCATTGAATTGTCTTTCTGTGTTGTCTTATAGTTCACTGAACTTCCTTAGAATAGTTATTTTGAATTTTTTATTGCATAAATCACAGATCCATATTTCTTTGGAGCTGGTTATTGAAAAAAATGATTGTATTCCTTTTGTAGTATTATATTTCCTTTATTTTTATATCTCTTGGGGTCTTACATTGCTGTCTTCACATTTGAGGAAGCAGTCTCCTTCTCCAGTCTTTACTGGCTGACTTTGGGAGAAAAATACTTTCTGTCAGCCTGCTAGGAATTCTAAGGCTTTCTTAGAACTTTTCTATGGGTGCACCTGATCCACATTTCGTTTTCTCTCTTGTAAGAGAATTCTTAAGTTTGTATGACTTCTCTTGATCTGCCAGGCCGGGTTTTGCTTTCTCTAGGGTGGTCCTGAATGCTTAAGTTGTGTCATTTCTCCCAAGTCCATAAAGCTGGTTCAGCTTTCTGTGTGTGCTCACTAGGCATCTTCAAAGGATGATTCTTGCAGCTATTGGGAACATACATAAAGAACCATTCCTGCAGCAGGGGAATGTGTGAGTGAGGCCTGCGGAGTGCTATTGGTTCCTGTGGGCCAGTTGGAGGGATCTGCAGGTGAGGCATCCCCTGTGGTTCACAGGCAGACATCCTGATGGATTCTGTGATGCAGTTAGTAGCACTCATGTCCCTCTGGTCCTCTCTGAGAGCCCTATCTGCCACTTTCCCAGTTGCTCCCCACCACTCAGTCACACAGCACACCTCAATATTCCCCTTCAATCTATCCAATATCTGAGTTTTTTGCTCTGAGAGTGTGTCAGAAATTCTCTGCTGGACTCCTGGATTTCCACAAGACTCTCTTGTTCTTTGGTGATTGTCTAAACTGGTGGTCTTGGAGGAAAGACAGAAGAAAATTCTTATTCTGCTATGATGATAATGTCACTGTGGTCCAATTTCTTTCTTTATGAACTTTTACTTTCTAGTTCTTTTTGCTACAATCTGTGAGTTCATTTGTCCAGAAGGTTCAAAAGCAGAATTTAAGACTGATAGCTTAGATTTGCTCTCAATAGTTTTAATACTTTATTCCATGGTCTTCCTGCTTCTATTGTTGCCTTTGAGAAAATTTCCCTCAGTTTAATTGTTGTTTCTTTGTAGTTAATCTGTCTTTTCTCACTGGTTGCTTTTAAGTCTCTCTATCTTTGGTCTTATGTAGTTTCACTCTGCTGTGTCTAAATATGAATTTATTTTGCTTGAGATAAATGTTTCTTAAACCTGAGGATTCATGGCTTTCTTCAAATTTAGAAAATACTTAATCATTATCTCTGTTACTATATTGCCTCATCATTGTTTTAATTCTATCCTTCAGAAATTCATATTAGAAGTTTTCTGGACCCTCTGACTTTATTCTCATGACTCTTAATTAGTCTTCCAATTTTTCATTTCTTTATTAGCCCTGTTGCATTCTGGGCAATTTCTTAATCTCTATCTTTCAGTTTCTTCAGCTATATCAGTTTAACCAATTTCTTTCTTATTTCAATGACTACATTTTTTTTTCTTTTCCGGTACATGGACCTCTAACTGTTGTGGTCTCTCCCATTACGGAGCACAGGCTCCGGACGTTCAGGCTCAGTGGCCATGGCTCACAGGCTCAGCCACTCCACAGCATGTGGGATCTTCCCGGACCAGGGCATGAACCCGTGTCCCCTGCATCGGCAGGTGGACTCTCAACCACTGCGTCACCAGGGAAGCCCCCTTTTTTTTTTCTTCTCAGAGATATTAGTAGCAAAATTTTTAAAGCATGGTTTCTGAAGAGTTGTCTGGTTTTACATTTTGGCCTCACCATTTACTAGTCCTGCAGTTTGGGTCAACTTAGTTAACCTTTGTGTGTTTTCATGCTTAAAATTGGGATAGCAATTGTATCTAATATATGACGTTGTTTTGCTAATTATGTAAAATCATTTGTTTAAAATGCTTAAAAGTATACTTGGCACACATTAAGTTTTCAAAAATATTATTATTATAACTTTTCAAATTTGTCTTTTTATTATTTATAGTATTTTACTGTTATGTGCTTAATACAATTGATTCTTGAACAACATGGGTTTAAACTGCATGGGTCTACGTATATATCTTTTTTTTTTCAATACATGTACTACTACATGATTCATAATTGATTGAATCTGCAGATGCAGAACTACAGATATGGAGGACCAACTGTAAAGTTATATATGGATTTTCGATTGCATGGAGAGTTGGAACCCCTAACACCTGTGTTATTCAAGAGTCAACTGTACTTTATTATTTTAACAACCTTAAAATAGTTTAAATACATTTAATATACTATAATTCTTAGATAGTTCTTCTGAAGTTTTAGGTATTTAAAGCCTGTATTTATTGTATATTTTGAATCTTGTTCTTCATAAATTGATGAGTTTTGTGATTTTAGATTAAGAAGCTTTTTGTGCAGTGTAGGAATTCCATGTGACCTGGGTTTCTGACTGTGTCCCTCAAAAGCCATTTTGTATTTACTTCTTCTAAGCCCTGGGTGGTCACTGGCCCAGGACCAATTTTTATAATATTTCTTTATTTGGGATTTCCCAGGGCACGCACAGGAGCATGGCACAGTCCTGGGTTTTGTTGTTTCAGAGGAAACTTTCTATTTTCCCCAAGCTTGTACAAACACAAGCTCACTTGGCATCTATCTGTGTTTGTGGGTAATTTTTTTTCCCTCACCAAACCACTCATTTATTAAAAAGAAAGTCTTGTGATGTTTTAGTTTCAAGTTTCTGCCTTTCGTAGGTCCAAAATTTTGTCTGTTGATTCCACATAGACTTTAAGTGCAAAGCTCATACAAATTATTTAGTGTAGTATTTTATCTCCCACTCCTCCTAGGGGAACAGTAATGTAATTTACATAACACTCTGTTTTCACTTCCTTTTTTAATCTGTAATAGGGGAATTTCCCTTCTTACCTATTTGGCTATGCATTTTAAAAATTATGTAAAATTTATGCATCCCTGAATGAATGTATGAATGCTTTTTCTGACTGGGAATTATACCTTTGTGAACTGGGAAAGAGTTTCTAGGAGAGCATGTTAGAAGAGTGAGCAAAAACCTCTGAAGGGAAATTGAGATTGAAAGCCAGGGTATAATTTTGTGGTATTTGTTTATTTTCTGTCACCAACAACTGATGTTCAACTGCCTGGAAGATATGCACAGGAAGCTGCTCTGGGTGATGCTATTAAGGGTTGGTATAGTCAATGACCCATGGTCCACAGTTCTTTTTGGTAATGTCCTTCCTCCATAGAAAGTCATATCCCATCCACATTTCTGGAAACCCCACAAACATACAATTAGAACAGAAAATAGAAAGCTTCAGATTGAATTTTGTCTGATTCGTGGGGGCCCCTCTGCACCTGCTGTCCCCAGGGAGTCTAGGTCACTTACAGGGCGGTATTTTCACACATAGAGGGAGGATGGTTCCTTGTTGCAGATGCTGCTCAGATATCTGCCAGGAGACTCACTAAGTCTTCCTGTGCCTCTGTCTCCCCTCCTCTTCAAGACTAGGTTTACCTCTACTCCCCACCCCAGGAATAGCAATGCCTTCTTTAGAAGGGGTTTATAGAAACTTCTACTAATACTGAAGAAACTGGTACTCCTCATGAAGAAGAAAAATTTGAGTTTGGTAAAATTCCAGTCTCTAAAAACAATCACTATTGAAACTAAAACTTCCTCCTGCCCTTCTCTAATTAAGCAAATATGGGGATACTTCTTTTAGAAACTGTGTCTCTGGAGCATCTCCATCTTTATATCTGCCAGGGAGGTGATATAGAACAGCTTCCAGGCATTCTTTTTTTTTTTTTTTCCGGTATGCAGGCCTCTCACTGTCGTGGCCTCTCCCATTGTGGAGCACAGGCTCCGGACACGCAGGCTCAGCGGCCGTGGCTCACAGGCCCAACTGCTCTGCAGCACGTGGGATCTTCCCTGACCGGGACACGAACCCATGTCCCCTGCATCAGCAGGCGGACTCTCAACCACTGCGCCACCAGGGAAGCCCCAGGCATTCTTACTCAGTCTGAATTCCATGTCATGCTGTTTGGCCTATGCAGGGCCCCAGTAGACTTCTAGAAATTAATTGATTGCATTGTAGAGAATCTGCTGGGCAGAAGGGTCTGATTCTGCCTAAATAACGTCTAGGTGTTGTCTATTAAGACAAAATCAATATTTCCACTAGCCAATTCTGCTCCAGAAGGTCTCCAACAAACATTATCACCTCCAAAAGTATATATTTATTACCCTGGACATAAAATTCCTAGGTCAAGCCCCACTCAAGAGAGACATATGTTGTTCAAGATAATTACAGTAACTATTAAAATTACTACTATAACTACTACCACACAATGATGATGACCATGACAATGAGTACTTCTACGGCCATGTATGCAGCATATTTATATACATTATGACACTTATTCTGCCATAGTGACCTTGGAGCCCCAAGTTCAACCAGATATATTCAGAGATCTCTGAAGTTTACCAGCCTCATTTTTCTACCTTAACTGTCCTAGTAGTCAACTTCTTCAAATGGGAGATGTTATTTATTTTCTTCTGAATTGTATTTCATGAAGATTCTCTTCTTCTCTGTTTCAATCCTGGCATCCCCCATCTTGGCACTATGCTCTGTGTCCCATTCAAGACATTGAACAGAATTTGCAGAGACTGCTTTTGCTCTGCGTCCAAGATAGCATCCTTCTGCCTGCTGCTACCTGTGGAATCTCTAAGTCAAGAGTCTACATGGCTGTGCCAAGAGGCTTTTATATCTATGTGTAACTCTGCTTCCCTGTGGTACCTGTGACTCCATCTGACTGGTAGCTAAATATCTTTGCAGAGGGAGAGTTTTATCTCTCACTTTGGTTAAACATATATACACACAATTTCACTTTTGCCATTACAGTCTTAAACATTAAGTTACCTTTCCCTCCACTGAACCATTTAGCTTCCTAATCTCTGAATGTGGTCCCTAGTTTGCTTCCCACTTTAAGTATGCTTCCAGTCTATGTCTATCCATATGTAAATGCCTACCATCTGTCAAATACAGAGCAGCACCCAGATGGAGCATGTCAATCATTTCAGAGGACTTGTTGTCACCACTGTGACCCATCAACCTCACTATGACAACACTTGTCTCTAACGACTCGTTATTTCTCTTTTCTACCTGCAACACTCACTTTCACACAAACCATGAGTTCCGCCCCACACCATTTGGTAATACCTTAGGAAATATTAACTTCCAACCAAACAGGATACATTTCCATAGAAGACATATTGGAATCAATGAAAGGTTGTGAATATTTTGAAAAATCTCCTCAGATGTTTATGAAAAACTTATACCTACCATGAACTCCTCCACCAACTTTTGGTTGCTTCTCTCTCTACTCTCTTCCCTAATTTGCTTCCATCCATCAGAATCCTATGACTTCCTGGCTGGCCGGGATGAGGAGGAATTTACAGGCCACCTAGGAACCTTTCCAGTAGGCAAGGACTTGAAGATCAGCTCTGGCCCCTCTTCTAAACATAAATAAGCCATTTATGCAGAAAGTTAAAGTAGCATTGCTTGATATACTTTAAGGTTAGAAAGGTCAAAAAACCCAGGCCATTTTTTAAATGAATCTTTTAAAAATATATAAATAGCATATGTTTATTGTAGGAATACTAGAAAACACTAATAAGCAAAATGAGGAAAATAAAAATCACCTTTAATTACATTATTCAGATATAATTACAGTAAAGACTTGATGTTTATTGTCTCAGACATTTTTTTACTGGAGAGCAAGAGAGTGGTGTGCAGCAGATAAACTGCATTTAGTAGCCACTTTCCCCTTAGCAATATATCATGAGCATCTTTTATTGCTATTAAATATTCTTCTACAGAAACATTTTAATGGCAGCTTGGTAATCCATACATAATTTATTTTCAAACTGCCTTTGTTAGGTGTTTTTAGCCTTTTCTTTTTACATGATTATAATGCTTCATCACATCACATACATACATCAGCATTTCCCAAAGTAAAACTAAGTTTATAGTGAATGATACTGTTACGTATTCACCTGAACAGATAACATTGAGTCTATGATTATTATTTCACTATCAGTCTCCAGATTACAAACACCTGTGATTTTGTGATTTAAAGTTTCATGCAGCAAAAGGTCCAAAAAGGCAACTTGCATCTGCCTGGACAGCCTGATCTGAGCAGATTGTTCTGTATAACATTTCTGAGGACTACATACTATCAGAATGAGAGTGACAATAGGCTTTGACATGATGCATGCTTTGCAGGGTGTAACCGTATTAAGACCAGCTCATGATATAAAAAGCAGTATGGATTAGAAATAGGGAAGGGGATAATGCAATGATATAGAGCAAGTGCTTTGAATCTTAGTAAAAATCCCATTCTACGAAGTTAAAAATTGACTAAGGAAAAATTTCACCTAAGAAACCTGAGCCATTGCAACAACGGCCCTGTTATCTTAAGAAACATTGAGAGATGCTATATCATAGCAAGACATCAAAGGGTTTAAGAGTCAGACTATGGAACTGGACTGCCTAGGTTTGCCCAGTTGTTACTACTAGAAATTGACCATATTGATCTTGATCAACTTACTTGCCTTTTCTGGTGCCTGTTTCCTCAATTGCGTAAAGGGGATAGTGCTGACTTCACAAGCTTACTGAGGGTATTAATGACTTTGTGGGCATAAAGCACTTTGAACTTATTCAACTTATTAACAGCCATATATAAGTGTTAGCTATCACCAGTGTCAAGATGTGGAATTTCTCTGGCATTGAGAGGATCGTCTTTAACTCTCTAGCACCTATGGAAAAGAAGATAGTGGTGAGACATTGAAGAGCTCTTCTACTTCCTTTTCTTGCTAATTGTGCAAGACTTACTTTAAAAAGTAGTTTTCATTTCCTGAACATGGGACTCAACAGGTGGCTGAGGGAACATCTTCTCAAATAGCTAAACTAAGCCTTCACGCTCTTGTGGTCATTACTAATCATCTTCAGTGAGTTAATATGAGTTAGAACTGAGGTGGAAGCAAGATGAGATCTCCAACTCTTGAAAGGTCTAAGGATTTATCAGAGCCCAGGGACCAGTAGAAATGCTCAGTTCTCTGCTTCCTGCTTAGATTTCATAGTCAAATACAAAACAGTTGCCCCAGGAAAATCATATTGCCATACATCCTAATTCTTAATGTTTAAGGCAGGCTACTTTACCATTTGTTGATCATGAATTGAATGAATGAATGAATCTGATTCTCTTAGATCTCAGAGAGTAATACGTTCTCATAAATAAAATTTTCATAATTTCAATGCTTAATAGTCCTCCATGAAAAGTATTTAGATAGTTATCTACAAGATTTTGGCTTAAAAGATAAATTGAGACCCTTTGCTAATGTCCTTTTGCTTAATCATGGGCTATGAGGGAGAGGAAGTCTGCTGCTGAGAAACAAGATTCCTTTCGCTACATACAGTAGGCACTAAATAAATATTTGTTAATTGAGTAAAAGGACTCTCACATAAAATATGACTAGAGAAAACATCAGTTCAGGGTGGGTTCAACTCTCATAAACTCTCACTGGGTATGTTTCCTGATGAACTCTTTGTGACTTGAGACCATGTTATCATGTAGCAGTGTGTCTACCCCTTGAAAAGCATGGGTGAGAAGGCAGTTGGTGGGGAAGAGGGGAAGCAAAATGAAATGGAGAGAATCACTAAACATCCAACATCCATGGGACTTGCTTCTGGCAATCCCTTTGGGGAAGAGAAGGTTTGCAATTTGCCTCATGATTGTAAAATTAATGAGGGTTAAAGCAACTATGCTCCAACAAAAATTAATTAAAAACAAATAAAACGAATACGGATTGGTTGTATGTTTGAGGGAGATTGAATTGTTGGTGATAATGGAGTAGGGGAATAGAAAAGGAGGGAAAGATGGAATGTTTTGAGCAATTTAGCAGAGTAATATAAATTTCTAAATTGTGATGCAAATGCTCCGTGTTAACCTTGGATTTTTGATCCCCTCACAGCTCTGCTCAGTGAACAGGCAGGTGAGTCACACTTTGTGTTTGTTGATTTTGATCTGTGGTATATCAGCCACCCAGCTACCACAAGGTCCTGTAGAGATGGATGTAGAAAGACTGGAGAGATGTCTACATGTTACTGCTCCCCGGGCCAACCTGCTCCAGCATCACACAGTTTCTGCTCCCGACACTTCCTGTGGCATTTGGCTCTGGCTTTGCAGTGATATTTTTGGAGTTACTGCTTCTCTTATATGACTGACCTCTGCTTCCTGATACTACATATCCAAATTCTGGTAATCATGGTATAATTGAACAATGATAGAAAGAATATTTTCATCTGAGATATAACTTAGTTCCTTACCTTGAGGTCAAAACCCTCAACTATAATCCTAAAATATAATGCAGATGTCACAGATAGAACATAGTCTGGTACCATAAATAAGTGAAGAGACAAGGTAGAAACTAGAGAATCTGTGACCAATCTAAGAAGAGCAGCCCCAGGGGAGGATATTTGTCCTTGGCAATGATTTTTTTTTCCACTATAATCAGTCACCTAAGAACTGAACCCTGGATTTAAACTCATTTCCACCTAATTGTATGTTGAATAAATGGACAAAAAATTTTGAAACATTTCAGTAGAAAGTTCTGAAAATTAAAGACACTGGATCTTGGGGGGACCATCAAGATGGTGGAGGAGTGTGACATGGAGATCACCTTCCTCCCCACAGATACATCAGAAATACAGCTACATGTGGAACAACTCCTACAGAACACCTACTGAATGCTGGCAGAAGATCTCAGACTTTCCAAAAGGCCAGAAACTCTCCAACTATCTGGGTAGGGCAAAAGAAAAAAGGAAAAACAGAGACAAAAGAATAGGGATTGGACCTGCACCTCTGGGAGGGAGCTGTGAAGGAGGAAAAGTTTCCACATACTAGGAACACCCTTCACTGGTGGAGACAGGGGGTGGGTGGGTGGGAAGCTTCAGAGCCAAGGAGGAGAGTGCAGCAACAGGGGTGCAGAGGGCAAAGCAGAGAGATTCCCACACAGAGGATCGGTGCCGACTAGCACTCACCAGCCTGAGAGGCTTCTCTGCTCACTTGCTGGGGTGGGTTGGCACTGCAAACTGAGGCTCAGGCTTCAGAGGTCAGATCCCAGGGAGAGGACTGGGGTTGGCTGCATGAACACAGCCTGAAGGGGGCTAGTGCACCACAGCTAGCCGGAAGGGAGTCCAGGAAAAAGTCTGGAGCTGCCTAAGAGGCAAGAGACCATTGTTTCAGGGTGCGTGAGGAGAGGGGATTCAGAGCACCACCTAAACGAGCTCCAGAGATGGGCGTGAGCTGCGGCTAACAGCGTGGACACCAGAGATGGCCATGAAATGCTAAGGCTGCTGCTGCAGCCACCAACAAGCCTGTGTGCAAGCACAGGTCATTATCCACACCTCCCCTCCCAGGAGCCTGTGCACACTCCCACTGCCAGGGTCCCGTGATCCAGGGACATTTCCCCGGGGAGAACACATGGCGTGCCTCAGGCTGTTGCAATGTCACACCAACCTCTGTTACCACAGGCTCGCCCAGCATTCTGTACCCCTCTCCCCCCAGCCTGAGAGAGCCAGAACCCCCTCATCAGCTGCTACTTTAACCCTGTCCTGTCTGGGCAGGGAACTGATGCCAGAGGGTGACCTACATGCAGAGGAGGGGCCAGATCCAAAGCTGAACCCCAGGAGCTGTGCAAACAAAGAAGAGAAAGGGAAATTTCTCCCAGCAGTCTCAGGAGCTGCAGCTTAAATCTCCACAATCAACTTGATGCACTCTGCATCTCTGGAATACTTTAATAAACAACAAATCAACCCAAAATTGAGGCAGTGGACATTGGGAGCAACAGTAGACTTGGGGTTTGCTTTCTGCCTCTAATTTGTTTCTGGTTTTATGTTTATCTTGGTTTAGTATTTAGAGCTTATTATCATTGGTAGATTTGTTTATTAATTTCGCTGCTCTCTTCCTTTCTTTTTATACTTATATATTTTTTCCTTTTTCTCTTTTTCTGAGTGTGTGTGTATGCTTCTTTGTGCGATTTTGTCTGTATAGCTTTGCTTTTGCCATTTGTCCTAGGATTCTGTGTGACTGTTTTTTAATTGTTTTTTATTTTTAGTATAGTTTTTAGTGCATGTTATCATTGGTGGATTTGTTTTCTGGTTTCTGTGCTCTCTTCTTTCCTTTTTTTAATTACTGTTTTATTTTTAATATTATTTTTTATTTTAATAACTTTTTATTTTATTTTACTTTATTTATTTATTTATTTTCTTCTCCCTTTTCTTCTTAGCCATGTGGCTGACAGGGTCTTGGTGCTCCAGCCGGGTGTCAGTCCTGAACATCTGAGTGGGAGAGCCAAGTTCAGGACACTGGTCCACCAGGGCCCTCCCAGTCACACATAGTATCAAATGGTGAAAGTTTCCCAGAGATCTCCATCTCAATATAAAGACCCAGCTCCACTCAATGACCAGCAAACTACAGTGCTGGACACCCTATGCCAAACAACTAGCAAGACAGGAACACAACTCCACCCATTAGCAGAGAGGCTACATAAAATCATAATAAGTTCACAGACACCCCAAACCACACCACCAGATGAGGTCCTGCTCAACAGAAAGGCAATATCCAGCCTAATCCACCAAAACACAGGCACTACTCTCCTCCACCAGGAAACCTGCACAACCCACTGAACCAACCTTACCCACTGGGGGCAGACACCAAAAATAATGGGAACTACGATCCTGCAGCCTACAAAAAGGAGACCTCAAACACAGTAAGTTAAGCAAAATGAGAAGACAGAGAAACACACAACAGATGAAGGAGCAAGGTAAAAGCCCACCAGAACAAATGAAGAAGAAATAGGTAATCTACCTAAAAAAGAATTCAGATCAATGGTAGTAAAGATGATCCAAAATCTTGGAAATAGAATGGAGAAAATACAAGAAATGTTTAACAAGGACCTAGAAGAACTAAAGAGCAAACAAACTATGATGAAACCACAAAAAATGAAATTAAAAATTCTCTAGAAGGAATCAATAACAAAATAACTGAGGCAGAAGAACAGAAAAATGACCTGGAAGATAAAATAGTGGAAATAACTACTGCAGAGCAGAATAAAAAAAAAGAATGAAGAGAATTGAAGACAGTCTCAGAGACTTCTGGGACAACATTAAACACACCAACATTTAAATTATAGGGATATTAGAAGAAGAAGAGAGAAAGAAAGGAACTGAGAAAATATTTGAAGAGATTATAGTTAAAAACTTTCCTAATATGGGAAAGGAAATAGTTAATCAAGTCCAGGAAGCACAGGATAAATCCATACAGGATAAATCTAAGGAGAAACAAGACACATATTAATCAAGCTATCAAAAATTAAATACAATGAAAAAATATTAAATGCAACAAGGGAAAAACAACAAATAACATACAAGGGAACCCCCATAGGGTTAACAGCTGATCTTTCAGCAGAAACTGCAAGCTAGAAGGGACTAGCAGGACATATTTAAAGTGATGAAGGAGAAAAACCTGCAACCAAGATTACTCTACCCAGCAAAGATCTCATTCAGATTCGATGGAGAAATTAAAACCTTTACCGACAAGCAAAAGCTAAGAGAATTCAGCAACACAAAACCAGCTTTACAACAAATGCTAAAGGAGCTTCTCTAGACAAGAAACACAAGAGAAGGAAAAGACATACAGTAACAAACTGAAAACAATTAAGAATATGGTAATAGGAACATACATATCAATAATTACCTTATATGTAAATGGATTAAATGCTCCCAACAAAAGACACAGACTGGCTGAATGGATAAAAAAACAAGACCCATATATATACTGCCTACAAGAGATCGACTTCAGACCTAGGGATACATACAGACTGAAAGTGGGGGATGGAAAAAGAAATTCCATGCAAATGGAAACCAAAAGAAAGCTGAAGTAGCAATTCTCATATCAGACAAAAGAGACTTTAAAATAAAGACTATTACAAGAACAAAGAAGGGCACTACATAATGATCAAAGCATCAATCCAATAAGAATATATAATGATTGTAAATATTTATGCACCCAACATAAGAGCACCTCAGTACACAAGGCAAATACTAACAGCCATAAAAGGGGAAATTGACAGTAACACATTCATAGTAGGGTACTTTAACACCCCACTTTCACCAATGGAGAGATCATCCAAAATGAAAATAAATAAGGAAACACAAGCTCTAAATGATACATTAAACAAGATGGATTTAATTGATATTTATAGGACATTCCATCCAAAAACAACAGAATACACTTTCTTCTCAAGTGCTCATGGAAGACTCTCCAGGATAGATCATATCTTGGGTCAAAATCAAGCCTTGGTAAATTTAAGAAAATTGAAATCATATCAAGTACCTTTTCTGACAACAACGCTATGAGACTAGATATAAATTACAGGAAAAAAAATCTGTAAAAATACAAACACATGGAGGCTAAACAATACACTACTTAATAACCAAGAGATCACTGAAGAAATCAAAGAGAAAATAAAAAAATATCTAGAAACAAATGACAATGAAAACACAGTGACCCAAAACCTATAGGATGCAGCAAAAGCAGTCCTAAACAGGAACTTTATAGCAATACAATCCTACCTTAAGAAACAAGAAACATCTCAAAAAAACAACCTAACCTTACACCTAAAGCAATTAGAGAAAGAAGAACAAAAATACCCAAAAGTTAGCAGAAGGAAAAAAATCATAAAGATCAGATCAAAAATAAATGAAGGAAAAAATAGTAGCAAAGATCAATAAAACTAAAAGCTGCTTCTTTGAGAAGATAAACATAATTGATAAAGCATTAGCCAGACTCATCAAGAAAAAAAGGAAGACTCAAATCAATAAAATGAGAAATGAGAAAGGAGAAGTAACTGACACTGCAGAAATTCAAAGGATCATAAGAGATTACTACAAGCAACTATACGCCAATAAAATGGACAACCTGGAAGAAATGGACAAATTCTTAGAAAAGCACAACCTTCTAAGACTGAACCAGGAAGAAATAGAAAATATAAATAGACGAATGACAAGCACGGAAATTGAAACTGTGCTGAAAAATCTTCCAACAAACAACAGCTGAGGACCAGATGGCTTCACAGGCGAATTCTACCAAACATTTAGAAAAGAGCTAACACCTATCCTTCTCAAACACTTCCAAAATATAGCAGAGGGAGGAGGACACCATCACTCTGATACCAAAACCAGACAAAGATGTCACAAAAAAGGAAAACTACAGGCCAATATCACTGATGAACAAAAGTGCTCAACAAAATACAAGCAAACAAAATCCAACAACACATTAAAAGATCATACACCATGATCAAGTGGGGTTTATTCCAGGAATGCAAGGATTCTTCAATATATGCAAATCAATCAATGTGATACACCATATTAACTAATTGAAGGAGAAAAACCATATTATCATCTCAATAGATGGAGAAAAAGCTTTCAACACCCATTTATGATAAAAACCCTCCAGAAAGTAGGCATAGAGGGAACTTACTTCAACATAATAAAGGCCATATATGACAAACCCACAGCCAACATCATTCTCAATGGTGAAAAACTGAAACCATTTCCACTAAGATCAGGAAAAAGACAAGGCTGCCCATGCTCACCACTATTACTCAGCATAATTTTGGAAGCTTTAGCCACAGCAATCAGAGAAAAAAAAGAAATAAAAGGAATCCAAATCAGAAAAGAAGTAAAACTGTCTCTCTTTGCAGATGACATGATACTATACATAAAGAATCCTAAAGATGCTACCAGAAAACTACTAGAGCTAATCAATGAATTTGGTAAAGTAGCAGGATACAAAATTAATGAACAGAAATCTCTTGCATTCCTATACAATAATGATGAAAAATCTGAAAGTGAAATTAAGGAAACACTCCTATTTACCATTGCAACAAAAAGAATAAATATCTGGGAATAAAACTACCTAAGGAGACAAAAGACTTGTATGAAGAAAACTGTAAGACACTGATGAAAGAAACTAAAGATGATACAAATAGATGGAGAGATATACCACGTACTTGGATTGGAGGAACTAACATTGTGAAAATGACTATACTACCCAAGGCAATGTACAGATTCAGTGCAATCTCTGTCAAACTACCAATGGCATTTTTCACAGAACTAGAACAAAAAATTTCACAATTTGTATGGAAACACAGAAGACCCCGAATAGCCAAAGCGATCTTGAGAAAGGAAAACAGAGCTGTAGGAATCAGGCTCCTGGACTTCAGATAATACTATAAATCTACAGTAATGAAGACAGTTTGGTACTGGCATTTAAACAGAAATATAGATCAATGGAACAGGATAGAAAGCCCAGAGATAAGCCCACACACATACGGTCACCTTATCTTTGATAAAGGAGGCAAGAATATACAATGGAGAAAAGACAGCCTCTTCAATAAGTGGTGCTGGGAAAACTGGACAGCTACATGTAAAAGAATGAAATTAGAACACTTCCCAATACCCTACATAAAAATAAACTCAAAATGGATTAAAGACCTAAATATAAGTCCAGACACTGTAAAACTCTTAGAGGAAAACATAGGAAGAACACTCTTCAACATAAATCACAGCAAGATCTTTTTTGACCCACCTCCTAGAGAAATGGAAATAAAAACAAAAATAAACAAATGGGATCTAATGAAACTTACAAGATTTGCACAGCAAATCAAACCGTAAATAAGATGAAAAGACAACCCTCACTATGGGAGAAAATATTTGCAAATGAAGCAACTGATAAAGGATTAATCTCCAAAATATACAAGCAGCTCATGCTGCTCAATATCAAAAAAACAAACAACCCAATCCAAACATGGGCAGAAGACATAAATAGACATTTCTCCAAAGAAGATATACAGATTGCCATCAAACAAATGAAAGTATGCTCATCATCACTAATCATTAGAGAAATGCAAATGAAAACCACAATGAAGTATTACCTCAGAATGGCCATCATCAAAAAATCTACAAACCATGAATACTGGAGAGGGTGTGGGGAAAAGGGAACCCTCTTCCCCGTTGGTGGGAATGTAAATGGATACAGCCACTATGAAGAACAGTATGGAGTTTCCTTAAAAAACTACAAATAGAACTACCATATAACCCAGCAAACCCACTACTGGGCATATACCCTGATCAAACCATCATTCAAATAGAGTAATGTACCACAATGTTCATTGCAGCTCTATTTACAATAGCCAGGAGATGGAAGCAACCTAAGTGTCCATCGACAGATGAATAGATAAAGAAGATGTGGCACATATATACAATGGAATATTACTTAACCAAAAAAGGAAATGAGATTGAGTTATCTGCAGTGAGGTGGATGGGCCTAGAGAGTGTCATACAGAGTGAAGTAAGTCAGAAAGAGAAAAACAAATATCGTATGCTAACACATATGTATGGAATCTAAAAACAACAACAAAAAAACAACAACAAAAAAACAAGTTCTGAAGAGCCTAGGGGCAGGACAGGAATAAAGATGCAGATGTAGAGAATGGACTTGAGGGCACAGGGAGGGGGAAGGATAAACTGGGAGGAAGTGAGAGAGTGGCATGGACATATATATACTACCAAGTGCAAAATAGATAGCTAGTGGGAAGCAGTTCATAGCACAGGGAGATTAGCTCAGTGCTTTGAGTCCACTTAGAGGTGTGGAATAGTGAGGGTGGGAGGAAGATGCAAGAGGGGAGAGATATGGGGATATATGCATATGTATAGCTGATTCACTTTGTTATACAGCAGAAAATAACACACCATTGTAAAGCAATTATACTCCAATAAAGATGTTAAAAGAAGATAAAAAACAAAGATACTAGATCTTATTCCAGTAACCAGCTTATTCCCCTTATCCAGGCCACTTGGTTGTTTCATCTAGCAAGCTCAGAAGAAGGAACAGAACATGATTTTACAATACAATGTGGTGCCGTTAAAGACTGGATGAAAGCATAAGGGGTGGGAAAGCAAAATGTCCACCGAGGACAAGGGTCCCCTATGTGAAGTCACCAATGGAGTGAGCTAAGGAGTAGGAGCTTTAGCAGAACACCCTGTATCCATGTAAAAAGTTATGTTTACCTTGACATTCCCTGTAATGGACTGAATGTTTTAGCCTGTTACCCATTCATATGTTAAAACCATATTCTCGATGTGATAGTATTTGGAGGTGGAAGCTTTGTGAGGTAATTAGATCATGAGGGTGGGCTCTTCATGAATGAGATTAGTGCCCTTATAAGAAGAGGCTGGAGAACTAGTTGGGTCTCTTCCTGCTGTATGAGAATACAAGTCAGCAGTCTGCAACCTGGAAAGGGGTCCTCACCAGAACTGGACAATGCTGGCACCTTGATCTTGGACTTTCAGCCTCCAGAACTGTGAGAAATAAATTTGTGCTGTTGGTAAGCCCCCTAGTTTATGGCATTTTGTCAGAGCAGCCCAAGTTGAATAAGATATCTCCTCAGGAAAAATAAGATGCATCTCTGAGTGACTAAGGAATGGGTTGAAACTTCTATCTTGTCTAAAGATGAAGAGGTTACACCTGACACATCTCATTGCCTAAGAATAAGGGAGATGGTCAGACATTGGATTCTCTGCAGAAATGAAAAATCCAGTTCCCCCCTCCCCTCTCTTTCAGACTGGTTCACTGTCCTGGCTCCCTCTTCTGTTTTTGAATGAACCAGTGTAGTTCTGATATGCCAGAGAGAAAAGGCTTGGAAAATAAAGACAGTGACTTATTACAAAGATAGAAAAGCATTATTGCTTTTACAGATGAAGTCTCAAGCTTTCCTATCCAAAATGCATTTTGAGTGACAGTGGCAAATATTACTGTACTGTTACTGGAAGAAAACTCTAAAAACAGAAATAGTAAAGAGTAGTAAGGATTGAAGTCTTAAGTAAAACTGTCACTCCTGTGGGAGCTGGGGTGGATAGGAGACAGTGGTAGCAGAGCAGGTGGGTACTTCATAGGGGAAAGCTACCCATACACCAAACATGAACTGGAGTGCTTGTGGTTTGACCATGTAAGGGAGACATGGTACGTGGCATGTCTGGTTCTGAATGTCCTGTTTGCTGGGGTTGTTTCTCACCAGGTACTTTTCAGCAGGAACTGTAAATCTTACTGCTCTGAAAACTGTTGTGATCCTTCTCTCCAGAGCTGTTTCCATGTCCTGGGCTGACAGTCAGCTCTTCTGGGCCCATTGAGGAGGGCCCAGTGACCTTGATCTCTCTTGAAAGACCCATCCCTCTCCACAGAGCTCAGATGCCCAGCTCCAGTTTGCTTCTTCAGAGATAGCAGGATCCTGGGGTTAGGCTAGAGCAGCTCCCCAGAGCTCTAGTTCCCCACCATGTGGAGTGAAGACTCAGGGTCTTACTGGTGCCATGCAGAGACAGTGACTCAGTGTCAGAAACTGGAGCCTCCAATCTTAAATTCACGGGCAGAATAAGTATCAGTGGGGCTGAGCATGGGGAAAAACATGAACACTGTAGCTTCAGCATGGATGGCTAGTCTTTTGTTTCTTTGTTCAACTTCTGTCCTTGTGGAAAGTAGGAGCTGGACTAGAGAAACTCTCCAAATTGCTCTTGGCATTTCATAAGAATAACAAATGGACTAAGCTCCTTATAATCTTTCTCTTCTTATTAAAGTAATATCATCAATCAAATCTTCATTGATCACCAAGTGTGTGCATTGGCATTTAGTAGAGGGTTGGGAACTTTAAAAGACAAGGCTCCTGCTCTCCAAATGTCTCCACATCCTGGATTGCAACACATATGGGGCTAAAATGAAGAGTCAGAAGAGCAGAAATCAAAGTGAACTGGAGTGGTCAGAGGAGAGGGTGACAATTTGTGTTGATCCTTGAAATTGGGAATAATGGAGGAATTTTTATTGACATTATTAGGAACAGTGCCTTTTTCAAGGTAGACTGATGCTACCAGTGAACTTCTTAATTCTATGCAAAAGGTATGTGTCTGCACAGTGACTCATCCAAAAAAAAATGTTTCTTCTCTCATGTAGTGGATGATTCATCATGATTGTTTAATGATTGCTACCCATGAAATTAGCCCAGATCTGGGTTAGGACCTGAAAGTATCTGTATCCACATTCTTCAAGGATAATTACCATGGATTCCTTACCATTGTATACTTGTAATATGTTACATAAGAAATACCCATATTCCCACTCCTTGTATTAGAGGCTGAAATAAGTCTACCTTCTGTTCCCAGAGTCTTTCATAGTCAGGGTTCTCATATGTCATCTTCTATTCAGCTAGAAGTCCTGGGCTCTAATGTAAGCTTAGATACCCAGATCCCTGGGGGACAAGAGACTGAAGGAGGGGATCTCACCCTACTCTGCTCAGTGGCTGAGGGCACAGGAGACATCACATTTTCCTAGCACAGAGAGGCCACAGGAACCAGTCTGGGACAGAAGCCCAGCATTTCCTGTCAGCAGACCTGGAGATCCCAGCTGTGAAGGAGTACAATGCTGGCCAATATTACTATAGAGCTGACAATGGCCACAGTCGCATCCAGAACAAGGTGGTGAATATTTCTGTGAGAAGTAAATTTCACTCCCATTCATCTCAGACAGAAATCCCCAAACCAAGAGCCAGGAGTCATGAGGAAATTCCAGGAGATCCCAGTGATCAGTGTTGTGGAGAACCACCAACAACTTGAGGATGGGTTACCTTCACAAGTTAAACTGCTGACATCTTTTTTTTTCTAGCAGAAAACACAGAGGTGGTTGGGTTGGCATTAGAAGTAAATAAGATAAGAACGACAAACGATCATGTCTCTAGACAATTACCCAGAATTGATATTTCCCCAAATTTCTAAAGACACTTTGAAAAAACAACCTCTGATTGCTCTAATGGGGATACAGGAATGGAAGGAATACACAATGACCAAGAGCCAGGCCCGATGCTGAGATCCTGGTATGGGAATTCATGAGTCTAATGCAGCATCACAAATCCTCTCTGATAGCCCCCTTTGGGTCTGTTAGTTCCAACATCTGGTCCTGTCCTCACCCTCAGGGGTCCCAGGACCCAGGCTGTCATGGTGGATATGGTAGAGCTTTGCTGTGAGGCTTGGAGCTGCCCCTACATCCCCCACCCCAATCCTGTACCGGTTTTATCATGAGGACATCAACCTGGGTAGCAGCTCAGTGCCCTCTGGAGAAGGAGCATCCTTCAACCTCTCTCTAACTGCAGGGCATTCTGGAAGCTACTCCTGTGAGGCTGACAATGGCCTGGGGGCCCAGTTCTGTGAACTGGTGCCACTCTCCATCTCAGGTGGGTTGATGGTCCCTGGATACAGGAGTAGTATTATAGTCAATGGCTTTTTATTGGTACCATACTTGGGTTTCAGAAAATAGGTGGAGGTCTAGGTGATGTCTGCTCTATGGGGGGAGTTGGAGAAGGTGAGCTCCCTCAATGCCTGACTGCTTTTCTTCTCTCCACACTAACCTGAAAAGTACACACTATGCTTAAATTTACATGAATTTATATTTACTGTTTCTGCATAGTATTGGCAAGGATTCCAGGACCCATTACTGCTATAGATTGGATTTGAAAAAAAAAAAGAGAGAAAAATGAAAACCTTCAAAAATCTGATCATTTATTTTCATGCTTCACAATTTTCTAAGGCTCCATGTAGTGGGCAACGTTGCCATATTACTAATTTTACAATTTGTCATTTTTCCCTGTGTGTAGTCACTTGAGACTAAAACCATTAGCACATTCCTCCATGCTTGACTTTTAAATAAAAAGTCCAATTATTAAATGTAATTTAATAATTTTCAATAGACAAAATTAGTTTATATGCAATGAAGTAAAATATAATTAACAGTTTTATTTAAATAAATGAAAACAACTTAGTATAATATTTTATCTTTTATTTATCCATTTCTTCTCAGTTACCCAACTCATGACAAGAACAGTGACTCCTTTTTGAATTCTTGGATCTATTATATGGATCATAAGGGGCCATCATCACCTGCATGTCTGGTGGTTGATGCTGGCTATAGGTTGGGACCTCAACCTGGACAGTCAATTAGAGTGTGTATGTGTGACCCTTCAATGTGGTCTGGACTTCCTCATAACATGGTGGCCTTAGGGTAGTCAGACTTTTTATATGTTGGCTTAAGCTTCAAAAAAAAATGTGATAGTAAATCTATAACATCTCATCAACTAATTCAAAAATTACAGTATCACTTCCACCACAGTTTTATTGGGTCTTAGCACCTAACAAACTTGTCCAGATACAAGGGGAGGGAGTATAGACTCCACCTCTAAATTGAGGACCTGTCAAAAATTTTACAGCCATATATATATTTTTTATTGAAGTATAGCTGATTTATGATATTGCATTAGTTTCAGGTATACAGTACAGTGATTTGGTTCTGCTTCTGGTTTTTTTTTTTTTTGCAGATCGTATTCCATTATAAGTTATTACAAGATATTGAATATAATTCCCTGTGCTATACAGTAAACTCTTGTTGCTTATCTATTTTATGTATCATAGTTTGTATATGTTAATCCCATACTTCTAATTTATCCCTCCCTACCTCTCTCTGTATCCTCTTTGGTAACCATAAGTTTGATTTCTATGTCTGTGAGTCTGTTTCTGTTTTGTATATGTATTCATTTGTATTATTTTTTAGATTACTTACATGTAACTGATATCATATAGTATTTGTCTTTCTCTGCCTGACTTGTTTCACTAAGTATTCTCTAGATCCATTCGTGTTGCTGCAAATGGCAGTATTTTATTCTTTTTAATTTTACAATCATATTTTAAACACTTCCACACACACCAGCATGAATACCAGTCCATGTCTCCCAACCCCACAGGATTGTGCTAAAGCACAAGCCTCCCTGCTGCCCTTTCTGGACTTGGCAAGTGCCCTTTTAAACAAGTGGTTTCAGAAGCCAGGTTTTTCTCCCTGGGCTCCTTTCTTCTCTAATCGTGTCTCAGGATTCTTCGCTGTCTTATTATCTCTTCAGTACCTTGAAAGAGACTTTTAAAAGAATTTCGCCCAGCATTTCTAGTGATCCTCAAAAGAAAGGTTAGTTCAGTTTCTTCTTCTATCATTACTGGAAGTGTAAATGCATCCACCTTTTATAACCAACGCTTTCATAAAGGTGTTATGTTTTTAGCCTTTTCAGCATAACTTTATCTCTTTGTAATATACAATTTTTAAGACCCCAAACTTACAGAATACCTCCAAATGATGTATCATACTGATCCCTACTAATATTCTACTAGCCAAAAAATGTTACCAATGACTAATTATTGGGTCTATTATGTATGGAAAACTTACACATATTATCTGGAATTATTAAAAAAAAAGTATGTTTTAAGTGTGTGATATTGTCCATGGTTAACAATCTTGGGGAAGTAGTTTGCCATGTTCATACAGTCAGTAGAGGGTAGAGCTAAGACCAGAATCCATATTTCCCTGACTGCAGAGGCTTAAACCTGACTTTGTTGCACCTCCTCACTTTATTTTCCTCTTATAAGTTTCACCAATTTTAGTAAGGCATCATTTATTAATCTGTAAGTTACAGCATCTATATTAAACAGTATAAAGTTTCTAACAAAAATTAAAGATAGAACTATTGTATGATCCACCAATCCCAGTTCTGTGTATTCATCCAAAATAATTGAAATCAGGATCTTGAAGAGATATTAGCACTGCTATGTTCATTAAAGCACTATGCGCAATAACCATGATGTGGAAGAAATCTCACTGTCCATCAATAGATATATGGATAAAGAAAACATGGTATATATGTTACTGAGTCCAAGTTCCCTCTGCTCGCTGCATGACAGGCCAATAAATCAGGAGACAAGGTGTTGAGGCAAAGAATAATGACTTTATTTGGAAACCTGGCAGACAGAGAAAATGGCAGACTAGTGTCTAAAAAAAAAACATCTTATCGGGGTCTGGATGTCAGTTTCTTTTATAGAACAGAGGGTGGGAGGAGGTGAGGAAGTAAAATAAAAAGGCCATAAGTCTTGCAAATATCTCCTGGAATGGCCAGCCTCGGAGAGGGGACATGCTAATTTCTTCTTTCTTGCAGCTGTTCCCAGGTGGACAGGGTCAGGTTCCTTCCCTAAACAAAGGCACTTTGGTTTAACATTCAGGCAGAGGGGCAGGGTTCCCAAAGGCAGGCCATTATGTATACACAGTGTCCTTTTAATGAACAAGAGCAACAGGAAGCAAAGGTTAAAGTAAAGAAACAGATCCAACATGGAGACAGGATTGGCTCTTCCCTGTTATATGTACATACAATGAAAAACTACTCAGCCTTAAAAAAGGAAGGAAATTCTTCAACTTGTGACAACATGGGTGAAACATGAGGACAATTATGTTGTGACATAGGCCAGTCACAGAAAAACAAACATTGCATTATTCCACTTACATGAGCTATCTAAAATAATCAAATTCATAGTATCAGAGTGGAACTGTGGTTGCCAGGAGGAGGAACTGAGGGGTTACTAGTCAACTGGCATGAAGTTTCAGTTACACAAGATTAAGTTAAGCTTTAGAGTGCTGCTGTACAACATTGTATCTATAATCAACGATAATGTATTGTATAATGAAAAATTTGTTAAGAAGATAGATATCATGTTAACTGTTCTTTCTACAACAAAAAAAGAGAGGAAGGGAGGAAGGAGTGTAGGAGGAAATAAGGGAGGGGAGGAAGGAAGAAAAGAAAGAAAACGTGATGGAGAACACACCAGACTCTTTTCAGCCCTGTGATACTACAGTCTAAGGAGAGAAAGGAACATCATAACCACGTAAATGCATACAGAAAAACAAAATTTGGTAACTGTCATGGGGGGGAACAAAAGAATGCCATCTGGTTAAACGAGAGGACTTCTTTCCATTATAGCCTCAGGATAGCCTCCACAAAGAAGGGAAACTTGATCAGAGGTTTCTGTTTCTAATACAAAGATGTCTTTGAATGGTCATAACTTTCTATCCTGGTAGTTCGATTGCTGAGAATGGTCTGTCTCTACGTCTCGAGCATGCATTCCCAACAGAGGTGATATCACCCTCAAAGCAGCAAAAATTGATCCTTGTGGAGGTGAAAAAAAAATCTTACTTTTTATGTATATATATACATACAGCATATCTGTGCTATTAATGTTTCATAGAGGAGGGGGGTGGATAGAAAAAAAAAATCTGAAAAGGCCCCTTAGGGAAGTGCTAATGAAATAAATGTCAAGAAACCCTGGTCCAGAGTTTCTCAGTTTCTCAAAAAATACTTATTTAATGCCTCCCTGCAAGAGAAAATTGGTAGAGGTACAAGGGATACAACAATGGGTAAGCTAAACATGGGCCCTTGAATGATAGCTGAGGAGAAGACCTAAAAACAAACAAGAAAATAGAGGAAATAATTACAAATAATGATAAAATGCTATGGAAAACAAGCATACAGGGGCTTGAAACAGAAAATAATCAGGTGAGACCTCTTTGATTGCAAGGCCAGGGAAGGCCTCTCTGATAAAGGCTCTGGCTTTAAAAACAGAGGTTCTGTAGTATGGGCCCTAACAGTTGTTCTTTCTATCATAATGCAAGTGCCCGACTTAAACTTTGATTGCTGAGGCATCCATCCACTTCAAAGAGCTACTTTGAATAAACACATTGCTAGCCACTAGATAAAAGGCAGCACCAAAGCCCACCCCACCGCCCTCCTTTGCCCCCCAGGCTCCTTTGTTTTAGAGATATTGGTTGATTTTGATAACTGACCATTTGGGCCTCTTGTTTTTTTCTCTTCCTGTGCTTTAACTTCTGGCTTTTATATTTTAAATTCTCCAATAAAGAGTGAGCCCTCAAAACACTAAGCCCCACCCTCCACCCCAATAAAAGCTTTCCAGGACCGATGAGTAATAAACTTTTTTTTCCCAAAGTTTCTTCGTGGTTATTGCTGAGGGTGTCTTGCAATCATAATAAGAATCACAAGGGCCTGTCCAGGCACAGCACTGGTTATAGGCTGAGATGGGGCACAAAACAGTTTCCTACCTAATGCTTGTTCTTTTATCTCCTAATTTGCACAGATCTGGGAGGAATTTAGGGGCAGCTCCTTTTGTAGTTGGTGAATTTTAAAAAATTTTTCCTCCTCAACAACTTTGTGCCAGTTTATGTAAAGTCAAAAGGCTTTCGTGTCTGCTTTGACCCTTTGACTTTTTGTGACTTACATCATAAAACATAGCAGGACACCACAGTCACCAGGTATGTCTATATTAGGAGCCTTATGCAGAACCAGATGTTGTATGAATTCAAGGTAATGGAAGGGTTTTTCCATTTGAAAAATGAAAAAAGGTTATTTGAATACTAGCAAATCTATAGTGTGGCATTTCAGAGAACCCAGCACAGCCTTGGAGACACTTCTCCAGAGAGAATTGAGCTGCTAAAAGATAACTGTCAACGTCTAAAACTGCACAACTGCCGGGGTTGAAATACAAACAACATTTAGGAAGGTAGTTGTGTTAATTTTTCAGAACCCAAAGCAAGATATAATTCTTTTACTTCCCCTTTTCTAACTCTTGCAGATCTCATCTGAGTACCTCCCTTCTGTCCTCTTTCGTGGATGAGAAAGAAGCCTGGCTTATGGTGAGACAGACTTTCCCTGCCCTCAACCAGGTCACATCCCCATGTTTCTGTGGCTGCTACTGCTGATCCTGGGTGAGTAGATGGGTTGGACTGGGACAGGGGCCTCAGCTCCTAATGTCATCCAGGGAAGACCAAGGAGCTTCTGTCTCTGCTTCCACTTGGGGTTCAGAGACAGATAGCAAGTGTCAAATGAAAGAAAAATGCACAACATAAAAGCTGAGAATTAAGTTTTATTAAGAAACTTACTGAGGATTATCGCCCAGAAGACAGCCTCTCAGATAGCTCTGAGGAACTGCTCTGAAGAGGTAAGGGAGGAGCCAGGATATATACAAACTTTTTGCTGGAAAAACATGTAGTCAAGCATCAAAAGATTAGTGCTGATCACAAAGAAGAGAAATCTCAACTTAATGATTTTAGTGCTTTTCTCTGTATGGGAAGACGTAAGAATCTGGGGTCATTTAAAAATTTCCCTTAGGGGCTTCCCTGGTGGCGCGGTGGTTGAGAGTCTGCCTGCCGATGCAGGGGACACGGGTTCGTGCCCCGGTCCAGGAAGATCCCACATGCCGTGGAGCGGCTGGGCCCGTAAGCCATGGCCGCTGAGCCTGCGCGTCTGGAGCCTGTGCTCCGCAACGGGAGAGGCCACAACAGTGAGAGGCCTGCATACCACAAAAAATAAAAATTTCCCTTAGATATACATCTTAACTATTTAAGGACCAGTATATCCAAAACACAGAATGTTTCTTGTTTTTCTCTATCCTGAATTCCCCTTGGAGCTCACTGTTTGTGGGCAACTGCAGTGGCTAATGGCTTGATCCTTATAGAACTGGAATGGCAGGCAACATTTTTTTCTTTACAGTGCCCTTTGTTGGTCATAAATTCGGCCAAGGTTTGGGAGGCATTTCATGACCTATTTGTCCCGTGGCGCTAAGAACACTTATTCCTAAGTAAGGCGAAGATCTCAGTGATAGGCCATTCATGTGCTATATCTGGATTAGGTCCTGTTAATAACCAAAAATTCTCTGGATCATCTGTCTTACTAGTCTATTATGATCCAGGAAATGTTTTTCCCTTGTTACTTCTTCCCATATCTAGAGTTGCACTATTACAATTATTCTGTATAGAGTTATATATGTGATCATTGCCTCAAGACTTTTAGCCATCATTAATTTTGTTGGAGGCCTGGTTACACATCAGGTAATTTAAGAAACAACAATATTACAAAATAGACAGAATATAAGTAATATAGCTCAGAGTGGAGCAGAGAGAGACAAAAAGCATAGTTTGAAAACAACAAAGAGAGAACAGATTAAAATAATGATGAGTATAACTAGTTGTAATCTGGATTGCAATAAGTTATAAAGTCCAGAGGGGAGCCAGCTGGAAAAGCCAGATTCCGGAGGGATCAGGTAGACAGAAAAAGCTAAATATTTCATCTTTGTTTACAAAAGTATACTTTATCACTTTTTTGTAGGTCATAGTGTAAGAGGAAAGGTTTTCTGGAAAATAAATATTAAAAGTCAGTAATATTTCAGAAAAAAGTTATAAAATACAAATTGTGTTTATTAGTTCATTCAGTCCCATGTAATTGATTCCTGCTGATCTGGATGAAGTCATCAGGTTTTCCATTAGAGTTTTGTAATTTCTTACCCAGTTCAGTGGTATGATCTACAAGTCATCAGAAACCTTATTTGTCAAAAAGTCCTTTCTGTGAATCTTGAAGATCTTGATTTTGTAAAAGCATAAAACAATGACTGTATATAAAAGACAAAAGATTTTAAATGGCATGGTTAAATATCTGATTACAACATAACTGACAAAGAATATACAACATTCTGTGACATACAACATTTTAAGATAATAATTAGAATTATGACTAATAACACTATACCAGAACATATCGGATTTTTAGGAATTTCATATAATTTTTAGAAGCTCTATATTAATGACATATACCCATATAATATAGCCTAAGAAAGTTTATCACAACTTATTTGACAATATTTCCCATGTAATTTAACATACTCAACAAGCCTAATCAGTTTAATATCTCTCTTTGGGATGTTTCAGTGGCCCTTTGAAGCATCACAAAGTTAGCTAGAAGTCAAGAGAATTCATTTGGAATTTGACTTGGGAAGTTTGTCAAAGATATCAAAAGGTTTTTTTTTTTTTTTTTGCGGTATGCGGGCCTCTCACTGCTGTGGTCTCTCCCATTGCGGAGCACAGGCTCCAGACGCACAGGCCCAGCGGCCATGGCTCACGGGCCCAGCCGCTCCGCGTCATGTGGGATCCTCCCGGACCGGGGCACGAACCCGTGTCCCCTGCATTGGCAGACGGACTCTCAACCACTGCGCCACCAGGGAAGGGAAGCCCTCAAAAGGTTTTTAAAACACTTGGTCAAATAGGATCATAGGTCAGTGTGAAACAATACTTATTCACTCAACCAACGTGACATTAAAGATTTTAAAGGCAAATACAGAAAGCTACAACAAATTATTTAAAAGGTAAAGAAACGTTACAATCTGTTATCAAAAGCAGATCAATATTCCAAGAAAACTTTGTTCTCTAAACTTGGAGAGAAAACCAAATTCTAGTTTTGTACCAGCTTACTTTTAATATTTAAACTTATTTACTCAATTAAATTTTATTTTAATTCTAGCCAGTCCTGACCATGCACAAAACTCTTTTCTCAGGGTTCCTTTCCCACAAACTTTCTATAACTGTCTTTTTTACTTTCAGATTTAGTCCAGTGCTTTTTCTTCCTTTTTTTCTCTCCGGAACAAAATGACTCTCTTTTCCCATAACAAAATGTTCATTCTTTATGTCCTTTTCCTTTCATGCAAAGTTGTTACCCTTATTAGTTTTAGTAGTTTTAATTATGTATATTAATTAGAATTCTTAATGTTTAAGTACTGTAATTTCTAGTAAAAGCTAAGAAGTAAGCAACGATGCACTGTCTTTCACATTAGCATTCTGTAGATTGGCAAACTTACAAATATTATTTATGATTTCTAAAAATATGTGCTTTTTTATAGACTATTTTTTAGTGTGGCACCAAACATTTTCATTAATAGTCCGAAATATCTTTAGTTTCTCTGCAAAATGAAGCATATATTCAGTAATTAATATTTCAGTATCTTATTTTATTTGGAAATGGTCTAGGTATTTAATAAATTTCCATCATTTAAATTCACTTACCAAAATTCTAAAGTTTCAAGTTACCAAAAATCTAGAGAAACTATTTTTAAGTAGATATACCATAAAACATAATTATTCTTCAAGGGTTCGCCTAAAAGCTCTTACCCCATTTATATCTATTTAATTCATTTGTTCTCAACAATTATGTTTAGATTATCCATGAAAACTTTGAGACATGACACCAAGTCAGCCACCATCCCAAGCTATTTTTCTCACTGATAAATTTTATAATAGAGATAATATGACCTTATTTGACTTTTAGTAAAGCTAAGTATAATAAAAAGTAAGACATATCTGTATTAATTAAACCAACAAACTTGAACTTTAATACTGAATATTAATTTAATATTGAATATTTCCCAGATCATGTGAACTTGAAATTCATTTGGGTTAGTTTCTGCTACATTTAAAAATATTTAATTTGTAAATGCTACTTTTAAGTCAATTAGATACAGCTCTTCTATAAATTTAATTTTGATAATACTATCTGAAGGTAAAGATGTATCATATGTATAATGTACACACAGATGTATAAACAGACATAACTAGAGATCTCATAACTTCATTTTAAATCTGAGTCATGAATCAGGTATTACAATATAAACTTACTAATTTATAAATGACAGTTGGTGTAAGTTAAATTTATTTGCTCAGATAATTAAGGCTTATTACTATTTGCAGAAAAGACTTTGAGATTTGTATCTGTCCTTGATAAATCCTTAAGGAGGCCGTTAATTCAATTTTGGGTGAGGGAGCCTTTCAAGCAGTTTGAATTTGTTTGCTTTTGTTTTGTTTAGTTTTTTTTTTTTTTACATCTTTATTGGAGTATAATTGCTTTACAATGGTGTGTTAGTTTCTGCTTTATAACAAAGTGAATCAGTTATACATATACATATGTTCCCATATCTCTTCCCTCTTGCGTCTACCTCCCTCCCACCCTCCCTATCCCACCCTTCTAGGTGGTCACAAAGCACCAAGCTGATCTCCCTCTGCTATGCGGCTGCTTCCCACTAGCTATCTATTTTACGTTTGCTAGTGTATATATGTCCATGCCACTCTCTCACTTTGTCACAGCTTACCCTTCCCCCTCCCCATATACTCAAGTCCAATCTCTAGTAGGTCTGTGTCTTTATTCCTGTCTTACTCCTAGGTTCTTCATGACATTTTTCCCTCAAATTCCATATATATGTGTTAGCATACGGTATTGTCTTTCTCTCTCTGACTTACTTCACTCTGTATGACAGACTCTAGGTCCATCCACCTCATTACAAATAGCTCAATTTCGTTTCTTTTTATGGCTGAGTAATATTCCATTGTATATATGTGCCACGTCTTCTTTATCCATTCATCCGATGATGGACATTTAGGTTGTTTCCATCTCCAGGCTATTGAAAATAGAGCTGCAATGAACATTTTGGTACATGACTCTCTGAATTATGGTTTTCTCAGGGTATATGCCCAGTAGTGGGATTGCTGGGTCATATGGTA
The DNA here is from genome assembly GCF_949987515.2 of Delphinus delphis. Lineage (NCBI taxonomy): Eukaryota > Metazoa > Chordata > Mammalia > Artiodactyla > Delphinidae > Delphinus > Delphinus delphis. The sequence goes on along the minus strand of NC_082683.1, from coordinate 113,591,620 downwards.
GTTCTATTTGTATTTTTTTAAGGAACCTCCCTACTGTACTCCATAGTGGCTGTACCAATTCATATTCCCACCAGCAGTGCAAGAGTGTTCCCTTTTCCCCACACCCTCTCCAGCATTTATTGTTTCTAGATTTTTTTTTTTTTTTTTTTTTTTTTTTTTGCTGTACGCGGGCCTCTCACCGTTGTGGCCTCTCCCGCTGCGGAGACGCGCAGGCTCAGCGGCCATGGCCCACGGGCCCAGCCGCTCCGCGGCATGTGGGATCTTCCCGGACCGGGGCACAAACCCATGTCCCCTGCATCGGCAGGCGGACCCTCAACCACTGCGCCACCAGGGAAGTCCTGTTTCTAGATTTTTTGATGATGGCCATTCTGACTGGTGTGAGATGATATCTCATTGCAGTTTTGATTTGCATTTCTCTAATGATTAATGATGTTGAGCATTCTTTCATGTGTTTGTTGGCAATCTGTATATCTTTTTTGGAGAAATGTCTATTTAGGTCTTCTGCCCATTTTTGGATTGGGTTGTTTGTTTCTTTGTTATTGAGCTACATGACCTGCTTATAAATTTTGGAGATTAATCCATTGTCAGTTGCTTCATTTGCAAATATTTTATCCCATTCTGAGGGGTGTCTTTTGGTCTTGTTTGTGGTTTCCTTTGCTGTGCAAAAGCTTTGAAGTTTCATTAGGTCCCATTTGTTGATTTTTGTTTTTATTTCCATTTCTTTAGGAGGTGGGTCAAAAAGCATCTTGCTGTGATTTATGTCATAGAGTGTTCTGCCTATGTTTTCCTCTAAGAGTTTGATAGTTTCTGGCTTTACATTTAGGTCTTTAATCCATTTTGAGCTTATTTTTGTGTATGGTGTTAGGGAGTGATCTAATCTCATATTTTTACATGTACCTGTCCAGTTTTCCCAGCACCACTTATTGAAGAGGCTGTCCTTTCTCCACTGTACATTCCTGCCACCTTTATCAAAGATAAAGTGACCATATGTGCGTGGGTTTATCTCTGGGCTTTCTATCCTGTTCCATTGATCTATCTTTCTGGTTTTTTGCCAGTACCATACTGTCTTGATTACTGTGGCTTTGTAGTATAGTCTGAAGTTAGGAAGCCTGATTCCTCCAGCTCCGTTTTTTGTTCTCAAGATTGCTTTGGCTATTCAGGGTCTTTTGTGTTTCCATACAAATTGTGACATTTTTTGTTCTAGTTCTGTGAAAAATGCCAGTGGTAGTTTGATAGGTATTGCATTGAATCTGTAGATTGCTTTGGGTAGTAGAGTCATTTTCACAATGTTGATTTTTCCAATCCAAGAACATGGTACATCTCTCCATCTCTTTGTATCATCTTTAATTTCTTTCATCAGTGTCTTATAATTTTCTGCATACAGGTCTTTTGTCTCCTTAAGTAGGTTTATTCCTAGATATTTTATTCTTTTCATTGCAATGGTAAATGGGAGTGTTTTCTTGATTTCACTTGCAGATTTTTCATCATTAGTGTATAGGAATGCAAGATATTTCTGTGCATTAATTTTGTATCCTGCTACTTTACCAAATTCATTGATTAGCTGTAGCAGTTTTCTGGTAGAATCCTTAGGATTCTCTATGTATAGTATCATGTCATCTGCAAACAGTGACAGTTTTACTTCTTTTCCGATTTGGATTCCTTTTATTTCGTTTTCTTCTCTGATTGCTGTGGCTAAAACTTCCAAAACTATGTTGAATAAGAGTGGTGGAGTGGGCAACCTTGTCTTGTTCCTGATCTTAGTGGAAATGCTTTCAGTTTTTCACCATTGAGGATGATGTTGGCTGTGTGTATGTCATATATGGCCTTTTTTATGTTGAGGAAAGTTCTCTCTATGCCTACTTTCTGCAGGGTTTTTATCATAAATGGGTGTTGAATTTTGTCAAAAGCTTTCTAGCATCTATTGAAATTATCATATGGTTTTTCTCCTTCAGTTAGCTAATATGGTGTATCACGTTGATTGATTTGCGTATATTGAAGAATCCTTGCATTCCTGGAATAAAACCCACTTGATCATGGTGTATGATCCTTTTAATGTGCTGTTGGATTCTGTTTGCTAGTATTTTGTTGAGGATTTTTGCATCTATGTTTATCAGTGCTATTGGCCTGTAGTTTCCTTTCTTTGTGACATCCTTCTCTGGTTTTGGTATCAGGGTGATGGTGGTCTCGTAGAATGAGTTTGGGAGTGTTCCTCCCCCTGCTATTTTTTGTAGGAGTTTGAGAAGGATAGGTGTTAGCTCTTCTCTAAATTTTTGATAGAATTCGCCTGTGAAGCCATCTGGTCCTGGGCTTTTGTTTGTTGGAAGTTTTTTTTTTTTTTTCGGTATGTGGGCCTCACTGTTGTGGCCTCTCCCACTGTGGAGCACAGGCTCTGGATGCACAGGCTCAGTGGCCATGGCTCATAGGCCCAGCTGCTCCACGGCATGTGGGATCCTCCCGGACTGGGGCACGAACCCCATCCCCTGCATCAGCAGGCGGACTCCCAACCACTGTGTCACCAGGGAAACCCTGTTGGAAGATTTTTAATCACACTTTCAATTTCAGTGCTTGTGATTGGTTTGTTCATATTTTCTATTTCCTCCTGATTCAGTCTTGGCAGGTTGTGCATTTCTAAGAATTTGTCCATTTCTATCAGGTTGTCCATTTTATTGGCATAGAGTTGCTTGTAGTAATCTCTCATGATCTTTTGTATTTCTGCAGTGTCAGTTGTTACTTCTCCTTTTTCATTTCTAATTCTATTGATTTGAGTCTTCTCCCTTTTTTTCTTGATGAGTCTGGCTAATGGTTTATCAATTTTGTTTATCTTCTCAAAGAACCAGCTTTTAGTTTTATTGTTCTTTGTTATCATTTCCTTCATTTCTTTTTCATTTATTTCTGATCTGATTTTTATGATTTCTTTCCTTCTGCTAACTTTGGGGTTTTTTTGGTCCTTCTTTCTCTAATTGCTTTAGGTGCAAGGTTAGGTTGTTTATTCTAGATGTTTCCTGTTTCTTAAGGTAGGATTGTATTGCTATAAAATTCCCTCTTAGAACTGCTTTTGCTGCATCTCATAGGTTTTTGGTTGTCGTGTCTCCATTGTCATTTGTTTCTAGGTAGTTTTTTATTTCCTCTTTGATTTCTTCAGTGATCACTTCGTTATTAAGTAGTGTATTGTTTAGCCTCCATGTGTTTGTATTTTTTACGGATCTTTTCCTGTAATTGATATCTAGCCTCATAGTGTTGTGGTCGGAAAAGACACTTGATACAATTTCAATTTTCTTAAATTTACCAAGGCTTGATTTGTGACCCAAGATATGAGTCCTGGAGAATGCTCCATGAGCACTTGAGAAAAATGTGTATTCTGTTGTTTTTGGATGGAATGTCCTATAAATATCAGTTAAGTCCATCTTGGATAATGTATAATTTAAAGCTTGTGTTTCCTTATTTATTTTCATTTTGGATGATCTGTTCATTGGTGAAAGTGGGGTGTTAAAGTTCCCTACTATGAATGTGTTACTGTTGATTTCCCCTTTTATGGCTGTTAGTATTTGCCTTATGTATTGAGGTGCTCCTATGTTGGGTGCATAAATATTTACAATTGTTATATCTTCTTCTTGGATTGATCCCTTGATCATTATGTAGTGTCCTTCTTTGTCTCTTCTAATAGTCTTTATTTTAAAGTCTCTTTTGTCTGATATGAGAATTGCTACTCCAGCTTTCTTTTGGTTTCCATTTGTATGAAATATATTTTTCCATCCCCTTACTTTCAGTCTGTATGTGTCTCTAGGTCTGAAGTGGGTCTCTTGTAGACAGCATATATATGGGTCTTGTTTTTGTATCCATTCAGCCAACCTGTGTCTTTCAGTGGGAGCATTTAGTCCATTTACATTTAAGGTAATTATCAATATGTATGTCCCTATTCCCATTTTCTTAATCGTTTTGGGTTTGTTATTGTAGTTCTTTCCTTCTCTTGTGTTTCTTGCCTAGAAAAGCTCCTTTCTTATTTGTTGCAAAGCTGGTTTGGTGGTGCTGAACTCTCTCAGCTTTTGCTTGTCTGTAAAGGTTTTTATTTCTCCATCAAATCTGAATGAGATCTTTGCTTGGTAGAGTAATCTTGGTTGCAGGTTTTTCTCCTTCATCACTTTAAATATGTCCTGCCAGTCCCTTCTGACTTGCAGAGTTTCTGCTGAAAGATCAGCTGTTAACCTTATGGGGATTCCCTTGTGTGTTATTTGTTGCTTTTCCCTTGCTACTTTTAATATGTTTTCTTTGTATTTAATTTTTGACAGTTTGATTAATATGTGTCTTGGCGTATTTCTCCTTGGATTTATCCTGTATGGGACTCTCTGTGCTTCCTGGATTTGGTTAACTATTTCCTTTTCCATATTAGGGAATTTTCAACTATAATCTCTTCAAATATTTTCTCAGTCCCTTTCTTTTTCTCTTCTTCTTCTGGAACCCCTATAATTCGAATGTTGGTGTGTTTAATGTTGTCCCAGAGGTCTCTGAGACTTTCCTCAGTTCTTTTCATTCTTTTTTCTTTATTCTGCTCTGCAGTAGTTATTCCCACTATTTTATCTTCCAGATCACTTATCCATTCTTCTGCCTCAGTTATTCTGCTATTGATCCCATCTAGAGTATTTTTCATTTCATTTATTGTGTTGTTCATCATTGTTTGTTTCATCTTTAGTTCTTCTAGGTCCTTGTTAAATGTTTCTTGCATTTTGTCCATTCTAGTTCCAAGATTTTGGATCATCTTTACTAACATTATTCTGAATTCTTTTTCAGGTAGACTGCCTATTTCCTCTTCATTTGTTAGGTCTGGTGGGTTTTTATCTTGCTCCTTCATCTGCTGTGTGTTTTTCTGTCTTCTCATTTTGCTTATCTTACTGTGTTTGGGGTCTCCTTTTTGTAGACCACAGGTTCGTAGTTCCCATTTTTTTTGGTGTCTGTCCCCAGTGGCTAAGGTTGCTTCAGTGGGTTGTGTAAGCTTCCTCGTGGAGGGGACTAGTGCCTGTGTTCTGGTGGATGAGGTTGGATCTTCTCTTTCTGGTGGGCAGGTCCACGTCTGGTGGTGTGTTTTGGGGTGTCTGTGGCCTTATTATGATTTTAGGCAGTCTCTCTGCTAATGGGTGAGGTTGTGTTCGTGTTTTGTTAGTTGTTTGGCATAGGGTGTCCAGCATTGTAGCTTGCTGGTTGTTGAGTGAAGCTGGGTGCTGGTGTTGAGATGGAGATCTCTGGGAGATTTTTGCTGTTTGATATTTTGTGGAGCTTGGAGGTCTCTTGTGGACTAGTGTCCTGAAGTTGGCTCTCCCACCTCTGAGGCACAGCACTGACTCCTGGCTGGAGCACCAAGAGCCTTTCATCTACACAGCTCAGAATAAAAAGGAGAAAAAGTAGAAAGAAAAGAAGAAAGAAAAGAAAGAAAGAAAGAAAGGAAGGAAGGAAGGAAGGAAGGAAGAGAGAAAGAAAAAAGAAAGAAAGGAGGAAGGGAGGGAAGGAGGAAAGAAGGAAGGAGGGAAGGAGGGAATGAAGGAAAGAAAGAAGATAAAATAAAATAAAGTAAGATAAAATAAAGTTATTAAAATAAAAAATAATTATTAAGAAAAAATTTTTTCTTTTTTAAAAACAAGAAGAGGAAAAAAAAAAAAAAACGGACGGATAGAACCTTAGGACAAATGGTGGAAGCAAAGCTATACAGAGAAAATCTCACACAGAAGCATACACATACACACTCACAAAAAGAGGAAAAGGGGAAAAAATAATAAATTTTGCTCTCAAAGTCCACCTCCTCAATTTGAGATGATTTGTTGTCTATTCATGTATTCCACAGATGCAGGGTACATCAAGTTGATTGTGGAGCTTTAATCCGCTGCTTCTGAGGCTGCTGGGAGAGATTTCCCTTTCTCTTCTTTGTTCTCACAGCTCCCAGGGGTTCAGCTTTGGATTGGGCCCCGCCTCTGTGTGTAGGTCGCTGGAGGGCGTCTGTTTTTCCGCTCAGACAGGACGGGGTTAAAGGAGCCACTGATTGGGGGGCTCTGGCTCACTCAGGCCGGGGGAAGGGAGGGGCACGGAGTGTGGGGCGAGCCTGCGGCGTCAGAGGCTGGCATGACGTTGCACCAGCCTGAGGCGCGCCGTGCGTTCTCCTGGGGAAGTTGTCCCTGGATCACGGGACCCTGGCAGTGGCGAGCTGCACAGGCTCCCCAGAAGAGGGGTGTGGATAGTGACCTGTGCTCGCACACAGGCTTCTTGGTGGCGGCAGCAGCAGCGTTAGCGTCTCATGCCCGTCTCTGGGTTCCGCGCTTTTAGCCAAGGCCCGGGCCAGTCTCTGGAGCTCCTTTAAGCAGCGCTCTTAATCCCCTCTCCTCACGCACCATGAAACAAAGAGGGAAGGAAACGTTTCTTGCCTCTTCGGCAGGTCCAGACTTTTCCCCAGACTCCCTCCCGGCTAGCCGTGGTGCACTAACCCCCTGCAGGCTGTGTTCACGTCGCCAACCCCAGTCCTCTCCCTGCGCTTCGACCAAAGCCCGAGCCTCAGCTCGCAGCCCCGCCCGCCCCGGCGGGTGAGCAGACAAGCCTCTCGGGCTGATGAATGCTGGTCGGCACCGATCCTCTGTGTGGGAATCTCCGCTTTGCCCTTCGCACCCCTGTTGCTGCACTCTCCTCCGCGGCCCCGAAGCTTCCCCCTCCGTCACCCGCAGTCTCCGTCCGCGAAGGGGCTTCCTAGTGTGTGGAAACCTTTCCTCCCTCACAGCTCCCTCCCACTGGCGCAGGTCCCGTCCCTATCCTTTTGTCTCTGTTTATTCTTTTTTCTTTTGCCCTACCCAGGTACGTGGGGACTTTCTTGCCTTTTGGGAGGTCTGAGGTCTTCTGCCAGCGTTCAGTAGGTGTTCTGTAGGAGTTGTTCCACATGTAGATGTATTTCTGGTGTATCTGTGGGGAGGAAGGTGATCTCCGCGTCTTACTCTTCCGCTATCTTCCCCTCGTTCCTTGTTTAGTTTTTATTTATTTATTTTTTAGATAGGTAAGAAGTGGATTTATTTATTTACTTTTAATTTTTTGATTAATTTTTATTGGAGTATAGTTGATTTACAATGTTGTGTTAGTTTCTATTGTACAGCAAAGTGAATCAGCTATACACATACATATATCCCCTCTTTTTTGGATTTCCTTCCCATTTAGATCACCACAGTGCATTAAGTAGAGTCCCTGTGCTATACAGTATGTTCTCATTAGTTGTCTATTTTATGCATAGCGTCAGTAGTGTATATGTGTCAATCCCAATCTCCCAATTCCTCCCACCCCCACCCCTTTCCCCCTTGGTATCCATACATTTGTTCTCTACGTCTCTCTTCTTTGCAAATAAGATAATCTATACAATTTTTCTAGATCCCACATATATGCATTAATATACGGTATTTGTTTTTCTCTTTTTCATTTACTTCACTGTGTATGACACTCTCTAGGTCCATCCACGTGTCTACAAATGACCCAGTTTCATTCCTTTTTATGGCTGAGTTTATTTAGAGAGATACACTTTCCATAGGCAGAATGCTATTCGCGTCTCAAAAGGCAAGACGGCCCTGGGAGAAACACACACCACAGACAGAATGTGGGCCATCTCAGAAGGCAAGAGCACCAACAGTTTGAGTTTTATTGATAAAAGGCCTCTTTTTTCCTTTTTTCCCTCTTCAGCTTCAGGTTCAATCTGATTGAGCTAATTAGGCTCAGTCTCAGGTCACTGTGGGCTGTATTTATATTTCTGATTTGTAGATTGGCAAGACAAAGACAGTTGCTTTTAATTCCCCAAAGAACTGGTCTGCTGCCTAAATGATATTAAAAGATTGATTTGCCCAATTACATTTTCTTTCATTTGTTTTTTTAATATCAGCAAGAAGATTTTCCACTAAATTGGAAATCAAGAGTTCTATGTTCTAGAACTTTGGGATTCAATTTATCATACCTTCAAAAATTTATGCACAAGGTATTCTACAAAGACCCTCTTTGTGCATGCACAAATTAAACAGAGCAATTTACCCTAGGGGCAAAAAATATTTATTATTGCTTTTATTACTCCCTGAATTTTGGGGCCCAGTTTTTACTTTATACTGTGTGGGCGCAGGTAACTATATTGGTTTCTTTCTTTTTTTAAAAAATCAACTTTTAATTAAATTAATTATTTATTTTGGTTGCACCGAGTCTTAGTTGCAGCTCTCCAGCTCCTTAGTTGTGGCATGCAAACTCTTAGTTGCAGCATGCATGTGGGCTCTAGTTCCCTGACCAGGGATCGAACCCATTTCCCCTGCATTGGAAGGTGGATTCTTAACCACTGTGCCACCTGGGAAGTCCCTATTGGTTTCTTTTAGTATGTTTAATTAATACTGCCTAAGGGGCAGATTTATATGCCCTGTCTTATAATACCAGTCAGGGGAAGCATTCCTCATAGAGATGTAATGTCTATCTCACAGTACAATTAGACAAAAGAGATGTAACCATCTTATATAAATCCCATTCAAATACACCAGTTTTTATAAGATTTTATTTCAAATTTATAACTCTTGTACCTTTAACTTAAGCCTCCATTAGGACCCCATCAACAAGTCTTGGTCTTACAAGGAGTCCAGAAACTTTCCTTTTTATCCCCTGGCCATTTTATCCATTTTTGTATATAAAGCTTTGGGGTCCCCAGTGAGGGGTCAAGCCAAGGGACACAGGCCCTTTTGTCAATCTTAACTTCATTAATTGATCTCACTGTTGTCCCAAGCAAATGCTAGTCAGGTATCTCAGTGTAATTTTCTTCCAGCCTTTAAATTTTGTTTCAAAATAGGGGTTAATAGAGTGCACTTTAATGTTGGGGGGACTAATTGGGGGGTCCCTTTGGTCTATCCAACCCCAGGTAGTCAAAACTTTTGTTTTAATCCTACCAAAATCCATTTTATTTATCCCATTTCCTAATAATCATCTAAAGATTTCCATTCTGTTGGGATAAGTCCCTTTAAATTTTTCACTCCGTTGGGAAGAAGTCTCTTGACTTTCCCCTCAGTTTCTTCTTATTCTCCTGTTAATCAACCTAATTAACATTAATTAAGCTAATGTTTTTATTAGCATCTGCAAGAACCATTGAAGGGAAGCTGAGACCACAAATAAGGCTTCCTAAAACAGTTTTTATTTGTTAGTTTTAAACTAAGGGAGGTTTTTTTTTTTTTTGTATTTTTGTTTTTGTTTTTTTTTTTGCAGTACGCGGGCCTCTCACTGTTGTGGCCTCTCCCGTTGCGGAGCACAGACTCTGGGCACGCAGGCTCAGCGGCCATGGCTCACGGGCCCAGCCGCTCCGCAGCATGTGGGATCTTCCCGGACCGGGGCACGAACCCCTGTCCCCTGCATCGGCAGGTGGACTCTCAACCACTGCGCCACCAGGGAAGCCCTTAAACTAAGGGAGTTTTTAAGGTTACCTGTTTTACTTATGTATGTATATATATATTTTGCATCTACCTTTTAATTTGGTATTTTCATAGGCACCAATAAAACAGCTGTTTAAAATGAGAGCTCTCTAAAAATTTAGCAATTTAGAAGTTTCTCCAATTTAAAGAATCCAATGTCTGGCCATTGATGAATAGTATCTTAATAGCAACTCAAACCAATAAGACGCAAGAGGCAACCCCACAAGAGAGCGCAAAGAATGCAGCCTTCTTAAAATACAGAAAGTTTACTCCCCATAATAGTCTAAGAAACTAAAGGTCTTTTTTGTGCAGGTAGACACAACAAAGGTTGAGATGACAAGGCCCCTTATGGGCTGGGACTCCTTATAACAAATTTTCCTGAGAGCTGGCATAGCCAGACAAGATGACTGCTTGGAATCCCAATCTATTCAGCTGGCTGCCAAATGTACACCATATGTGTACCTTCTGGATGGCAAAGACCAAGCTCTCGAAACACGGAAGAAAATGCCTAAGAAGATCAGATATAACATTTACATCTCAAAAACACAGGGAGCGAAATGCAAGTTCCTCCTAGAAGGGCTTTTGTTCCTTTAAGGTCAAAATTTTGAAAAGATGTTTTATCAAGCTGGCTTTCTTCTAATCATTTTTAGAATGTCAAAAGAACCCTATCTTGGCCATTTTAGGGCAAGATTTCCTTTAATTCCCAATTAAACAAGTACTCAATATTTGTAAGTATAAATTCCATATGTACATAAACATGGCTGGAGTGTTAGTTGGAGGCTGGCTTTCTGATGCCCTTCATTTTACCCAGCCCAGAGGCTCAGTGTCTTTCAACTGAATAAATCCTGGTATCTTTTAACCAGGCTCCTCCAGTATCTTTAAACTGGGGTGGAGGTGATTTTGGAGAGGCAGAAGTGAGTGGTGGCATGAAGCAAGATCTTAATTCCCTGCCCAGGAATTGAACCCGGGTAGCCTGGATGAAAACCAGGAATCATAGCCACCACACCCCATGGCTCTTGCCCCCAGTGAAAAATGCATTTCTCATGGAGGTAAAAACTGTAAAAACAGGTACAAAGTTTATTATTAGAGACATAGCACAAGTGGGAGACAATACAGAGAAACAGTTTGTTTAGCAAGGCAGAGATGCACGCCCTGAGAGAAAGAGTGTGGGCATCCTCCCTAAGGAGAAGAAGAGTGATAAAAAGGCAGTTAAGTCGTTTATATAGGGCAGTTCTTCCGGGTCTTTGTTTACCTTTGGCCAATTATCTGGCTTCTTTTTCCACACCTGACCTGCCCTAGGACCCTCCCCAACATGTGTGTGCAACATTTTTCCAAGTTGGATTTCAGCCCAAAGGCCTATGGGGTGGCCTTAGCATCACATATTATGGGGTGGTGAGCCCTCCTTTTTGACCCTCAAGGAGACTTTCTGCCCATGTGCAATGTGTCCCTTGCCCCAAGAAGGGGAAATATGTGACCTCTTGACCCTTTACTCAAACAAGGTTTAGCCCCTCTCTGTTCCAGCCATGACTGTTATCTTAAGGTGGCCCTGAGCAAGGGCAGCCAGGGAGGGGAACACAGGATGCTGGAACCCAGCAGATCCTCTCCTGTTATTCAGCTGTACACACCCTGCATGCATACACGTGCACACACAAACACACTTGCACGCATGTACACATGAACAGAACTGAACACAGAGTGGAGACTCCCAGCCCGGGCGGCGTGTGGTTGGGCTTGTCAGATTACCCCTCAGCTTTTGAAGGTATCCACAGGAGATGAAGCCTGGCTATTTACACTGTCTCTGTCATTGCTTCCATTTCGGAGAGCAAACAGGAGACTGATTTTCAATGGCTAACCTGGAGGCCATCTATCTCCTGTCCCAGGAAATGCAAACGGGAGTCTAGCTGTAAGTGTCCAGCCCGAAGCCCATGTTTTCCTCCCTCATGAAATGTAAAGAGGCCAGTTGTAAATGTTTAACCTGCGGCCCATCTATCTCCTGGCTCAGGGGGAGGGGAGACAAATCCCATTATACACCACAAAATAGAACTAACTCAGGATCATCAACCAATAATTGGGAGATCCTACAAACAATAAATGCTGGAGAGGGTGTGGAGAAAAGGGAACCTCTTGCACTGTTGGTGGGAATGTAAATTGATACAGCCACTATGGAGAACAGTATGGAGGTTCCTTAAAAAACTACAAATAGAACTACCATATGACCCAGCAATCCCACTACTGGGCATATACCCTGAGAAAACCATAATTCAAGAAGAGTCATGTACCAAAAATGTTTATTGCAGCTCTATTTACAATAGCCAGGGCATGGAAGCAACCTAAGTGCCCATCAACAGATGAATGGATAAAGAAGATGTGGCACATATATACAATGGAATATTACTCAGCCATAAAAAGGAACAAAACTGAGTTATTTGTAGTGAGGTGGATGGACCTAGAGACTGTCATACAGAGTGAAATAAGTCAGAAAGAGAAAAACAAATACCATATGCTAACACATATATATGGAATCTAAAAAAAAAAAGAAAAAATAGTCAGAAGAACTTAGGGGCAAGATGGGAATAAAGATGCAGACCTACTAGAGAATGGACTTGAGGATACGGGGAGGGGGAAGGGTAAGCTGGGACAAAGTGAGAGAGTGGCATGCACATATATACACTAGCAAACGTAAAATAGATAGCTAGTGGGAAGCAGCCGCATAGCACAGGGAGATCAGCTCAGTGCTTTGTGACCACCTAGAGGGGTGGGATAAGGAGGGTGGGAGGGAGATACAAGAGGGAAGAGATATGGGGACATATGGGTATGTATAACTGATTCACTTTGTTATAAAGCAGAAACTAACACACCACTGTAAAGCAATTATACTCTAATAAAGATGTTAAAAAAAAGAATATATGAAACATTATGCTGGGACTCTATAAAGCCATGGATATCATATCATGATTATATGTTTAAGTAGCTGAAAGTCATTTGTAGTCTTAATATGCATGGATGATATAATAAAGGACATGATGAACATGGGCCTTAAACCAAAATAATAATAATTGTGAGATCCGAGAACCAGGAGAGACTCACCCAAATTTGTCTAAACTCATGGAAGAGGCAAATGGGCACAAGAGGCTCTTGCTGGTACCAAGGCTCCTGATCCTCAGGCAAAGGAGTGAAGTCTGCTCTGGGTCCCTTTGTGGTCACCGAAACTATTGACTGAAAGAAAACTGCACAATGTGAAATCTGAGTTAAGTTTTATTTGGGGAAATTATTGAAGACTATAGCCCAGAAGACAACCTCTCAGATAGCTCTGAGGAACTGCTCTGAAGAGGTAAGGGAGGAGCCAGGATATATATAAACTTTTTGCTGGTAAAACATGTAGTCAAGCATCAAAAGATTACTGCTAATCACAAAGAAGAGAAATCTCACCGATTTTAGTGCTTTTCTCTGTATGGGAAGATGCAACAATCTGGGGTCATTTGAAACTTTCCCTTAGATATGCATCTTAACTGTCTAAGGGCCAATATATCCAAAGCCCAGAATGTTTCCTGTCTTTCTTCATCCTGAATTCCTCAGAGTACACTGTCTGTGGGCAACTACAATGGCTAATAGCTTGATCATTGTAGAACTGGAATGGCAGGCAACACTTTTTTCTTTACACAAGAGATGAAGAATGAGCAGAGCTGGGTCCCAGGAAAACCAAAGCCAACAGAGCAAACCAAGTATATTACCCTTGATTCTTCAACCATTTCTTTTTCATCTCATAGGAAGCTTGGATGTTTCTTTCCACCAAACCCCTTCTAAATCCCTCACATAAACAATATTTTTCAAAATTCAGTTGAGTAAGGGAAGATCTACTGAGAAATATGACCCCGCTTCCTGAGACTTTAAGCCAGTATTTAGCCAGAGATTGAAAAAGTAGGAGGAACAGTACCCAAGTAATGAGGGGAGGAGAAACCATTTCTCCAAGGCCTTTTCTGTCTCTACATGGCTGAGTTCAGACTAGGGAAGACAGGGGGGAATGAACTATGAAGCTGCTAAGTATTAAATAGCAAAGAGAAGAGTCAGGATTGTGGGTACAAGTCATTCATATTTATACAATAAATTATAGGCTATTCTTTTTTGTTTCTTTGTTTGGGGACTATGGGTATCATAGAATGGGGGCAAAGAAATGGGAAGGAAAAACCGAAGAAGTGGTTGTGGCTGGGTTGTTGGAACACTTCTCAAATTGCATAAGTGAAAAGGTTTGAAAAACTTTACTCTGTGCTAACCTTTAAATCTTGGCTCCCTCACAGCTCCTGGAAGAGATCAATCAGGTCAGTTTTCCCTTTTCTCTGTTCCTCCTGGTCTCTGGGCATTGGTCCTCCCAGCCAGCACTGCCTGTACCCATAAATGAGGCCTGTGGTGATGTGCCAACATCAGTGGTATTGCTACTCCGAGGTCACACCTGTTGCATTAGTGGGTGAGCAGACTCTCCTCTGACTTCTCCAGTCTTCAGTTCTTTCCCTATTACTGAATGCCACAGTGCGGAGGGGAAGGAAATATTTGCAGAAGGAAAGGCAGAGGCAGGAGGCTGATATTGAGAGAAACTCAAATCTGATCTACTCTATTCCCTAAGACCCCTCTGTATGTCCAAGCTGGTGCCACTATCAAAGAACATAGAAATATCTCCTATTCACAGTGGAAAATGCTAGAGCCAAATCTTTATACATCTCCAAAAGAAGCTCATGTCACTACACTGTTTCAATTTCTGGTCCCATTGGTTAGTTGCAATTATATATACAAATATGATTATGCAAGCAGTCCATGCCCCTTTGTTCAAATTTTTTATATCCTGTATCAATTACTGATTATACTCACCTTAGGCGGAGAGTAGAAAAATGTTGCCTTCCCCATAGACTCTCAAATTAAGCAAAGTTTAAAAGAATTGTAAGTGAAACAAATCTTGTTCATTAGATATTAATAACCAAGTAGGTACTGGTTTTTCAGAGTCTAGAAACTGCTTCTGAGGTATATACAACCCAGGCTGACTTTTACCTTGACAGGAAGGTATAGGACAAGAGCACTTCAGAATCAGCCCACCTTCAGAGGCCCTCACAGTGTTTGCCTAACTACAAATCATGTCTCCTGAACTTTTCTGAGCCCATACCAGGAACCTGAGACCTATCCCGCATGACACCTACCCACCCACTGCTACTAGGCAAAAAATGACAAAGAACAGATTCTGTCCCAGGCAGTTCCCCAAGTTGTGTCTGCTCCATTTCCAGCCCTAGTCCTAATAGGAATTAGCCCAGAAAAACTCCTAGTTGCAGCTGGGCCTTTCCTTACGCCCCACCCACCTCTCATTCACCTTTACCTGCCTTCGTCTTTCCATTTCCTATTCAGGAGTAACTCCAAAAGCTTTTCTTCTCCTCAATCCTCCATGGTCTACAAACTTCAAAAATGACAGAGTGACTCTCACATGCAGAGATTCCCTTTCTCCAGCCCAAGGAGACATATCTTGGTATCATGATGATCATTTGTTGGATAATAAATCTGAAGAGATCCAAATACACAAGACTGGATATTACAAATGCAAGACTCGAAGATCCTCTCCCAGTGACCCCGTACATATGGATTTTTTATCTGGTGAGGAAAGAAAGGAGAGAGTCTCTGAAATTAAACCACTGGGCAGCATGTCTAAGGGCTACGCTAATGCAGGGAGCCTAGGCAGGGCTGTAAACAGGCATGAGGATATTTGATGTATTGACCCCAGTGGGGAAAATAAGGAGATAGGACAGCAACAGAATGCTGCCTTGTCCATCCTCTCCATCCAGAGAAGTATTGGTAAGTATTGGTAAGAAGTATTGGTAAGTATTGGTAAGTATGGGGGAAGTCACCAGGAAAAAGGGACTTGGGTCTGAAGAAATGTATGGTATAAAACTTCTCTTTTAACAATATGTATGAGGATTTCTTAAGGATATTTTCTGGAAATTAGTTCATTATCCTAGGACAAGGGAGAACTGGGTTTTGGGATCATGTGGAAATGTTGATGGAGGACAGTTGCAGGTATGTATAGGACTGCAGCTCTTTCTTCATGGGCAGAAATGAGAGTTTGAAGAAACAAGCTTCAGGAAATAAATTGATTGCATTCCTCCACTCTTTGCAGACAGACTGATCATCCAGGCTCCACACCCTGTCTTTGAAGGAGATGATGTTGTTCTGAGATGCCAGGGGAAAGAAGCAACAATTGAAACAGTTTTATACAAAAATAAAAAAGAAATTAGGAAGAGTTATATACCAAACTTCACACTAAATTCAGTCTCCAGGGACAATGGCAAATATCATTGTACTGCTTCTAGGAACAGCTTTTGGGGAATAAAGAGAGACATTTCAAAACCTCTAACAATTCAAGTTCAAGGTAATGGATGCCCTCCTGTGGGTAACAGGACTTGGCAGGGAAACTGTGTGAGGATTTAGGGAGGGGCTCATCAGTGGGGATTTCATGAAAATCCTCCAGTCATGGGAGGGAGATGGGAAGTGGTTCCACCTACTTGGGTCTCTGTGTTCTGATAGCTGGTGCTGAAAGCACACATGCATCTTTCCAGGAGCCCTGAGCCTCACTACCTTGGGAACTGTGTTTGTTCTTCTCTCTAGAGCTGTTTCCCCCTCCTGTGCTGACAGCCAGACCCTCCCAGCCCATAGAGGGGAGACCGGTGACTCTGAAATGTGAGACTTGGCTCCCTCCACAGCGGTCATACATTCAGCTTCAATTCTGCTTCTTCAGAGAAGAGCAGGCCTTGGGATCAGGCTGGAGCAGCTCCCCAGAGCTCAATTTACCTACCATGTGGAGTGAAGACTCAGGGTCTTACTGGTGCCAGGCAGAGACAGTGACTCACCATGTCAGGAAAAGAAGCTTGAGATCCCAGATACATGTGCAGAGTGAGTGTCTGTGGGGCTGCACTTCCAGAGTCAGAGCTGGGGAGAGGAGAGGAGAGCAATGACATTTCCTGCTCCCTAGGACACTGAACATAACAGAGAGGAGAATTTCAGCTGTCCTGGTATCCTTCTCTCTTCAGGTTCAACACTGGCCTAATGTCCCTAGAACATTCTCTTCCATCTAACTCAGTTAATAACAGTTATTGATCAGTTACTGGGTCCCCAACCCTGTGGGGGGGGGTGGTTACAGAAACTTACAGGATATGTCCTCTCAAGAGTCAACAGATAGGGCTTCCCTGGTGGCACAGTGGTTGAGAGTCCGCCTGCCGATGCAGGGGACACGGGTTCGTGCCCCGGTCCAGGAAGATCCCACATGCCGTGGAGCGGCTGGGCCCGTGAGCCATGGCCGCTGAGCCTGCGCATCCGGAGCCTGTGCTCCACGACAGGAGAGGCCATAACAGTGAGAGGCCCGCGTAGTGCAAAAAAAAAAAAAAGTCAACAGACACAGATGACCACATGCAGTCTTTAGAGGTCCCTATGCTGCTTCCGTTTGTTGACCTAAACATATTCCAAAATAAAAGTGGAAGACAAACATGAACTGGAATAATCAGAAAAGAATGTGGGAAGATGGAGGTGAGACTGGAGAAGAGTCTTGAAGGATAGGAAAGGGGTTTGAATTTCAGGATAGAAGTAATATTCTCAGGGTTCACTCTTATTTTGTGATCCATCAGCGCACCAAAGATTCCTTAGATATAAATGTAAATAAAATGTGACTGCAGTCAGCATTAGGTTTAAGAAGATCAGGAGCCTAGTCCCCACGTTCCCCAAGAATGGGAACTGTTGTATGTGGTGGGAGGGGTGTTTCTGCCTTTATAATAACATGCACAATTAATTCCTTATTGCCCACTTTGGACCCCTGCTTATTGTACCTGCTGCTATGGGCTTGTTCGTGACAGAACCAGCCTTCTCCTTGACCCTGAAGTTTCTGCCATGAGAACCCTCATGTGTCATCTTGTGTCCTCCCAGGAGTCCCTGTGTCTGATGTAAATCTAGAGATCCGGCCCCCCGAGGGGCAGCTGATTGAAGGAGAAAATCTGCTCCTCATCTGCTCAGTAGCCAAGGGTACAGGGACTGTCACATTCTCCTGGCACAGAGAGGGCACAGTGAGAAGTTTGGGAACAAAGACCCAGCGTTCCTTGTCGGCAGAGCTGCAGATACTCACTGTGAAGGAGCATGATGCTGGGAGATACTACTGTGCAGCTGACAACATTCACGGTCCCATCCTCAGTAAACTGATTAAAGTCACACTGAGAAGTAAGTTCCCGATTCCTTCTATTCAGCCTCGGTTCACAAGCCAGGGTTTAGGCGTTCTATCAGCCATGAGGCTCTTTGGAAGAAGGCAAAGGAACAGAGTTGTGAAGATTTAGAAGCTAACCAAGGAATGGCAAAGATGACAAAAGTTGAAGATATTTTACTTGTGGAGAGGACCGTAGTGATGAAAACAAAATTATTTAGGATTACTTTTCATGGTTCAAGAGATATATCTATATTTAAGTTTCTTGAGTGGGGTTATGAGTCTGTCACAGCATCAGAGTCCTCTGACAGTCTACTATCTCTCTCAGTTCCAGTGTCTCGCCCTGTCCTCACTCTCAGGGCTCCTGGGGCCCAGATTGTGGTGGGGGACGTGATGGAGCTTCACTGTGAGGCCTGGAGAGGCTCTCCCCCGATCCTGTACCAATTTTATCATGATGGTGTCAGCCTGGGGAGCAGCTCAGTTCCCTCTGGAAGAGCATTCTTCAAATTCTCTCTGACTGCAGAACATTCTGGAAACTACTCCTGTGAGGCTGACAATGGCCTGGGGGTCCAGATCAGTGACAGAGTGACTCTCAGTGTCACAGGTTAGTAGGGGTGCCTGCAGCAATTACAGCCCAGAATAGACTGTGTCTTCTCTTTTGGGCTACTTGCTGGTGTGACATTCCAGCAGACTCCCCACTTTTTCTTCCTCTACCTGAGAGTCCTGGGATTCTTTCTTCTGACTCTACATTCAGGAACTTAGGCCATTCCTAATGGTTTTTCTGCATTTATCAAGATGGTCATATGATTTTTATTTTTTATTTTATTGATGTGATGTACCATGTTGATTGATTTGCAAATGTTGAACTACTCTTGCATACATGGAGTAAATCCCACGTGATCATGGTGTATGATCCTTTTAAAGTACTGTTGTATTCGGTTTGTTAATATTCTGTTGAGGATTTTTGCATCTATGTTACCTGATATATTGGCCTGTAATTTTCTTTTTTGTGTGTTGTCTTTGGTTTTGGTGTCAGGGTGATGTTAGCCTTGTAAAATAAGTTAGGAAGTATTCCCTTCTCTTCAGGTTTTTTGAATATTTTGAGAAAGATAGGATTTACAGCACCTTTGAATGTTTGGTAGAATTCACCTGTGAAGTTATCCGGTCCTGTACTTTTATTCTTGGGAGGTTTTTGATTTCTATTTCAGTCTCTTTCCTAGTGATTGGTCATTCAGATTTTATTTTTTTATGATTCAGTCTCAGAAGGTTGTGTGATTCTAAGAATTTGCCCATTTATTCTAGGTTGCTCAATTTGTTGGCATATAACTGTCCACAATATTCTTGTATAATCCTTTGTATTTCTGGGCATTCATTGTTATAGCTCCTCTTTCATTTCTGATTTTATTTATCAGAGCCTTCTCTCATTTTTCTTAGTGAGTCTAGCTAAAGGTTTGGCAATTTTGTCCATCTTTTAAAAGAATCAGGTCTTAGTTTTTATCAATATTTTCTATTTTCTTTTTAGTGTATATTTCATTTCTCTTTGAATCTTTATCATTTCCTTCCTCCTACTGACTTTTGGCTTCATTTGTTCTTCTTTTTCTAGTTCCTTTATGTGCAAAGTTAAATTTTGGTATGTCATATTTTCATTTTCATTTGTCTTCAGGTATTTTTTCAATTCACCTTTGATTTCTTGTTTGACCCAATAGTTGTTTAGCAGCTTGTTGTTTAGTCTCCACATATTTGTGATTTTCCAGCTTTCTTCTTGTGGTTGATCTCTAGTTTCATACCATTGTGAACAGGCAAGATGGTTGATATGATTTCAATCTTCTTAAATTCATTGAGACTTGTTTTGTATTCCAACATATGGTCTATTCTTGAGAAAGTTTCATGAGCACTTAAGAAGTATGTGTATTTTACTGCATTTGGATGGAATGTTCTGTATAAATTTATCAAGTCCATCTGGTCTAATGTATCTTTTAAGGCTGCTATTTCCTTGTTGACTTTCTTTCTGTATGATCTATCCATTAATAGTGGGGTGTTACAGTTCCCTACTATTATTGTGTTGCTGTCAATTTCTCCCTTTAGGTCTGTTAATAATTGCTTTGTATATTTTGGTGCTCCTATGTTACGTGCATATATATTTATCACTATTACGTCTTCTTGATGAATTGTCCCCTTTATCACAATTAATGTCCATTTTTGTCCTTTGTTATCTTTTTTGGCTTGAGGTCTATTTCTTCTGATATGAGCATGGCTATACCCACTTTTTTTTTTTTATGGCTGCCATATGCATGGAGTATCATCTTCCATCCTTTCACTATGAGCCTATGTTTGTCTTTAAAGGTAATGTGAGTTTCTTGGAGACAGCATAGAATTGGGTCTTATTTTTTACTCCATATAGCCACTCTATGTCTTTTGATTGGTGAATTCAACCCATTTACATTTAAGGTTATTATTGATAAAGGAGAATTTAGTATTGCCATTTTACCTTTCATTTTCAGGTTGCTCTATATCTCCATTTTTTTCTTCCCCTTAAGTTTCTGCCTGCCATTTTGGTTTTGTGGTTTTTTATGATATTTTTCTCAGTTTCCCTTTTTTCATGTTTTGTATCTCTGTTCTAGACTTATATTTTGTGGTTACACTGAGGTTTGCATAAGACCTCTCCTAGATAAAATAGTCTGTTTTCTGCTGATAGAATCTTATCTTCATTTACCTATATGGGTTCCATCCTTTTCCTCTTCCCCTTTTATGTTTTTATTGTCTCAAATTATCTCTTTTTGTATTGTGAGTTTTATACCAAATTGAAGTAGCTATAGTTATTTTTCTGGCTTCCCCCCTTTTACCTTTATGCTATAATAAAGTGTTTAAAACCTATTCTGATAAAGAGCTGCAATTTTCTGATTCTGTCTATTTCAGTTTCCTCAAAGTTTTGTATACTTTTGCCTTTTTGTTTTTTGTAGAAGAGCTTCTTTCAACAATTCTTGTAAGCAGAACCAGTGTTGATGTATGCCCTCAACTTTCATTCATATGGGAAAGTCTTTGTTTCTCCTTCATATCTGAATAATAACTTTGCTGGAAAAAATATTCTTGGGTGACACTTTTTATCTCTCAGTATTTTGAGAATGTCATTCCATACCCTCTTGTCCTGTAGAATTTCTGTTGAGAAACCTGATGTTAGGCTCATGGAGATTCTTTTGTAGGTTACCATCCTTTTTTCCCCCAGGCTGCCTTAAAATTATTTCTTTGTGATTGACTTTTGACAATTTTAATATAACATGTCTTGTAAAAGGTATTTTTGCTTTGAAGTAATTAAGTGTTCT